>NW_020290748.1:0-148046 GCF_003184695.1 Aspergillus brunneoviolaceus CBS 621.78 | reverse complement strand
CCCCCCCCCCCCAATAGCAACACCAACAACAACATCAACAGCAAGACCCAAATCCAAAACCCTCCTATATCCAACCAAAAAGAAAACCACCCTCGCACCCACAAAGCAAGAAGCCAAATCCCACCTCAAAACCCTGGATCAACCACCTGACGTTAGATCTGAAACGAAAGCGAACTTACCGGCAACTTAGTCAACTCATGCTTAATGAATCATCCAGCACAAACCGCCACCGGCAAGGAATCCGTGGCTACACAATCCACAATCAAACCCATGACATCATTTCTACACTCCCCCCAACACCCGATTGTGAGGGAATGATCGGGGTGGCGACTGGCGAGGGAGATATTGAGATGTACTGTACTTGTAGTCAATGCAGGTACCCGCTTCTCTTTTTTTCGAGGCTCGGGCTCGGAATGAGGGAATTAGTCGTTATGTATGGGATGCACTTGGATGTGAGTGATCGAGTCAGGAGGAAGATGGATCCCCCTACACGTACATAGTATGTACAAGTCTCAGTAGTGGGTGGGGACAGGTGGGCAGAGTGGGTGGGCATCTGGAAATTCTCGCGTGCCTGGGACGATGGAGAAAAGAGCCGGCCACTAGACTACCAGAGGCGGAAGGGAAGTCCAGGAACCTTGAACCGCACGCGTGTTTATCACCAACTGTGTCGTCATTTGTTTCGACAAAAGGAAGGTTTTCTCATCGATGGGTTGGTGGAACGGATGTACCCGCACACAATTTCCAGGTGGTTCAGGTGTTCAACCGCAGGCTGTATATTTCACGATGATCTATATCAAATAATCGAGCTAATGTCCATACATCGAAGCTAGGGTGATCACATGGTGGCGGGATATTACAGGCCCATTGGGTGCATGGTGCTCAGCACAGCTGCCACCGGCCAATCAACAAATGTCTTAAACAATGCAATTTTCGAGGTGTGCACAGATGGCCGCAGGAAGAAAAACAACGGTTCAGGTACAGCTTAGCTTAGCTTTGACACTGACAGAAAACGGTAACAACAGAAAAAGAAAAAGAAAAAAAGGCAAAGAGCATAATATCAGGACTCTGCTAATCTATTAGAGTATGTACTGCAGCCCGTGCCGGTGGCACAGGTCCTGTGTGTCGATATACACGAACTTCGACCATTGAAATGGCGAGGATAGGTTGTAGAGGAGTTTAAGGGGGTGTTGAAAGGAGGTGTGGTTGTCGACACCAAGCGGACAATTGATGGGGGAGGCCTGCATGCATTGCACTGCACTGCAACACTGAAGCGACCGTGACTTCTTCCTCCGGACCCAAACCGATCAAGGATGCCTGTGTGAGGTTGTGTGAGGTCGCTGGGGATAGTATCCTCCTCTGGGATCTCTCTCTCTCCCCCTTTCCCCCTTTCTCCGACCGAGGTTCATGGCGTCATCGGTCAAAAATACATGACGCGTAGATGATCGAGGAGAAAGAGGGGGTGCAATGCAGTCGGTCGGTTGGCTGGTCAGTATAAGTGAGCTGGCTGGGAAAAGCGGGGTTCGGTCGGCGGAAAAGGGGAGAAATAGCGAGGAACCGGGTGGTTGGTCGGTGGCGGAGATGGTGTGGTGGGTCGAGCTCATCATCATCTCCCAAGGCAGTCGAATAAAAATGTGTGTGAAATGTCGAGAGGATTATGTGACAAATGGGTATCATAACACCGCTGTTTTCGCCGAAAACACGCAAATCGAAAATGGACAGAGACATAGGAGAGCGCAAATGCAATAGAAACAAACGCAAGGAGACGGGTTCGGTCGGCCATCAACTGATACTCTAGTCCGGGTTCGTGAGCTAGGATTATCGTTAGCCTGAGACATAGCATCATCAGAACAAAACACATGACTGACCCGTAGAACAGGACGAGAATAGTCCTCGTTGTCTTGCAGCGATGCATCGCTGTCACGACGACCATTGGCAAACAGAACGGTATCGGTCTTCATGCGGTTGTCCGTGAAGGTCGGCAGACGGTGGGCGGCGATCGACGATCCGGCCGATAGCGTATGACTATGGTTATCGGAAAACATGCCCTTCATGAAACTCATCTGTGAGCCTTTGCTTTGTCTTCCGTCCAGTAGGATGTTCTGTACACTTGGATCAGGGCTGCTCGCACGCTGCTTGCGTTTGGCGAAGAAGAGAACGAATATCAGAGCAATGATTGCAAGGGCACCACCAATGGATCCCACCACAATACCAGCAATCGTTCCCGAGCTCATGCCCGAGCTGCTAGTGGACTTGGACGACGTGCCAGTACTGGACGCCGTCGCGGTCGGCTGTGGTGCTTCAAGAGTGACCGTCTTGACCGTACCCCCAGCATTGGTCTCGGTCGACACAGTCTGGCCAGTAGTTGTAGTGGCAGCTGATGTCGTAGAAGACGATTGTGTCGAGGATGTCTAAGAGAAGTCAGTGTCTGTGCGGTGGTCTTGTTCGTACAATCTCTTCGAATCGCGACTCGTTTAGGATGCGCCACAATCTTATCAAGAGCATATATCTCGACCGAGTACGATGTGGTCCCTAGCGGTTTCACTTGATCGAACCGGGTCCCAATCTAGCCCCGTAATGCACATCCTTCACCAGTGCGATAACAAAGATTCCGGCCAAGAGGTTTACTGACCGAAGTTGATGTGGTTGAAGTGGACGAGACGGTCGCGGTGCCTGTTGGCTGGTTGCCGACGACTTCGACGTAGGCATACAGGCCCTTGGAAGTACTTCCGCAGCTATCATCCGGATACCCAGGACAATCTTGGCTGCATTTCGAGTTGTTCACATTGGTTGCCGAATTCGGAACAATGTTCGAACACCAGCAGTCGTAGCCTTGCAGGATACCGAACGCATAGGAACTGCAATGATCCTCGCAGAGACCGTTTGACTGGAACGTACTCTCATCTATCAACGGTTAGAACCGAGCCGAAAGCTGCCATGAACGAAGACATACTTGCGGCTTGGGAAGATCCCGTGTTCACGGACGAACAGTAGGTGATAGATGAGGAGACCGACACTGGCCAGGCGAGTAAGGCGATCGCCCCGAGCAGTGACGGGAGCACAAGCTGAGCCCGCATGGCAGGCAACGATCGCACCCGCAATGGAGATGCCGGGAATTAGATGCTCGAGTGCAGTTGAAGTATCGTACGTGAAGTCGTCTTCAAGGCTGCTGCTACGAACAACCGGACTGAGTGAAGTGAAATCTTCGAGAGGGATAGACGGCGACCTCCTTAATTCGAGTCGACTGGTCCGAAAGGTATCACGCTTTGCAGTCACCACACCCTCGAATCACCCGATCAGTCGGTCTGAAGAAATTGTTTGCAGGTTCCCCAAAGTTGGAGAATGTTATGCGCCAGGCCCGTGCCGAGATCGGGGACGACCTAGAGCTTCCACAATTGCTGGTCGGATCGGTGTCCCGCCAAAGGTTCCTTTTGGGCTTGGTTGAAGGTAAAAGTAGCTAATGTCGATCAGCCACCAACTCCAGCGGCCACATCGAGCACTGATACCTACCAGAGATTTGACCAAACGACGGCTCCGGGTCGAATTGAGACAACGAGAGGCAGTGGAAACTTGGCGAGCAATTGAAGGGGGCGTTCTCACAAGCGAAGGGACTCAAAGCCAGAGATTGAGGGGAGAGGAGGGGGGGGAGAGAATCGGAGGTACAGGATTCGAGGCGACACCGGTAGGATTAGCAGGTTATCGGCATCGTCACCTCCGAACAGGGGAGGGGGGGAAGTGAATGGCTTGCTAGGCAAGGAACAGAGCGATCGTATGGAGCCGGAAAGACAGCGCAGATAAGGAAGAACAGAGAACAAACGAAGCGATCGTGTTAGTTGGTGAACTAGCTCACTTAGAGTCTAGAAAGAGAACAAGAGAACAAGAGGGAAAGAAAGAGAGTAAGAGAAGGTGAGAAAAGCAAGAAAAGCAAGAAAAGCAAGAAATCCAAGCAAGTTGTAAGTAAGTAACTAAACAGATGGGGGGGAGCTGGAGAGTTGGTTTGACTGCTCTGGGTAAGGAAGTTAGTGTCTTCTTCTGGTACGACGAACGGGTCCAGTACCCGTACTGCAGCAGGACCACCAGCAGCAGCAGCAGCAGCAGCAGAAGCAGCACAGTAGAAGCGGCGGGCGTCGTAGTCACTGACTTAGTCCTTAGTTAGTCTGAGTCTTAGTCTTAGTCTTACCGTAGTCTTAGTGGTAAGAACCAGGATGGGACCAGATCCGGCTCAGTCCCGATGTTCCACTTGGTCAGCCAGTCATCACTCTAGAATTGGTGTTGTTGTGTACGGTAGGTACGTAGTATAGATTGGACTCCAGATACTCGTAGATAATAATCAAGCACTACTGCCACCATGAAAAGGCAATGAAAAAACAGTCCATGGCGATGTCTCTGGTTGAATCGCCTGCATACAATAAGTTACATTCTCGTGTACTTTGAAGTATGGGAGATACTGAATAACAAAGTAAAGAAAAAACAAGAAAAGAAAAGAAAAAACACCACAACACCAAAAAAAGAATGGGACAGAAAAAAACAAGAGGCAGAAAGAATAAAAATAAAAATCCGGCTTACCCGCTTGGGAGTGGGGCCCTGCAGGCTACATTCGGGTTTAGTGGCTTCACCAACCGTCGGGACCATACGCGTCTTTGCTGGTACGGAGCATTAAGGCAATCTCCTCGATTCATCCAGTCGACACTATCCGTAGACTACTAAATAGACACTACGGAAGTACGAAGTACTAAGTACTAAGTCGAGAGACTATCTTGAGTTGGTGCTAGGTAACCACGGACGGACTGGTTGATCTCCGCCTTGATATGAAAAAAAACAACTCTCCCCATCTATAGAATTAGTATTATCACTCACTCACTCACTGACACTCACTCACTAGTACTAACTGACAGTGAGCGATCTCGAGATTAGACTCAGGCCGAAGATAGAGAAGTATCTGGAACCACTTGTGACTCCCGCCCCCAGTACCGTGTGGTGGACACCTCGTACCTTACCCATCTGGTACCCATCGGCCTACATCCATACGTGGACCGTATCCAAATTCCGATCTGCTAGGAGTCCTCAACAGGATGCTTACAATACGGCGCCACCGCAGTTGGACCTACTACGGAGGGAGGTGGGAGAAAAAAAAACAAAAGGCAGGAAAGGAAGCAAATGGGCCACAAGTGGTGATCCAGGGGGGGCCAAAAAGGTCTATGACGACAACAACAGAACAGCAACAGCATCTGAACAAAGGAATGAAGCAATGCTCACTTGTTACTGAGTATAACTGAACCATACTGACAATTCAAACAATCACACAACTGTTGAGGCGCAGTCCGGCCAGACAACCACACCAACCACACAAACCCCCCGAATTTTAAAGTCGCAGCGAGCACCGGCAGCCCACCAAGCAAACCTCGATGTTTATTCGGCACAGATCCAGTCACTAGCTGCATGACACAGTGCGATAGATCCTTGTTCTGAAACATCATCCTGAGAGTGGGAGAGGGCGATGGGGGCGGCCGCGATCCTCGGTGCCAATTTTCCTCTTCCTCCTTCTGTTTCTGTTTTGACCTTCTTACCGAAATACCGACAATACTTCAGTCTTATTGGGGCAGACTTTCATTTGCGAATTTATTCTTTCTGCCTGCGTGCGTGCGTCACTCTGTCTGACACAGGCTAGGCGAGAGACGACGGACGGGCAGCGGGGGAGTACGTAAAGTACGGAGGACAGTACGTACGTACAGTACAAAATTGCATGGTAAGGAGAGAGAGAAAGTAGGAGGGAGATGGATCTGCCGGGGTCAGCCACTTTTGTACCCGAGCCAAGTTATTCAGCGTTTGAGAACAGGCCACGGACGCAGATCCGGGGCTGTCAATTGGTGGGAGCTGATCAGGCACTGCGTGGCCTACTTTACAGCTTGCTTGGTCGAGATAAATGGGCAGTTCAGGGCTGACTAGGTCGATCGAGATGGCTTGTTCGGTTGGAAGAATATACTAGTAGTAACTGTTTAGCTTGGAGGAAAGTAGTCAAATGTCAACAACCAGAAAGAGTGGGTGTTGTTGTTGCCTGAAAGCTGACCGCAAAAAGGTCTTCTTTCCCGTGTTCCCAGTTGACGGTGACTGATGCCCCGGGCCGATGATGGTGGTGGCCTTCCCAGGAAAGAAAGAGGGAACGGCAGATTTAGTATTATTGCATTCAATTATTATTTGCTCTGCACTGCACTGCACCACTTGCTGCAGCACTCGCCACCGCACAGGACAGCTGCTGGTCTTAGAATCTGCACCGGTGGAGTCGCAGCCCAGGCGAGACAAGACGGAACACCGTGGTCTAGAAGGGATCGGAGCTGACCAGAGTTGAGCTGTCCGCGTATGATGTGATGTACACAACATGTATTTGATGTATTTGATGAGCTGGGGATGATCGAGAGGGGGCTGGAACAGGCGGGAAAGAACTCCAGGAGTATCTAGACTCTCGGATAGATTTCAGTGCCTTGCGGAGGTGAGAAGAACCACGTCTTTCGTAAACTCACTGGAAGCATCCAAACCATGGACTCGAACGAGCGACCGTGGGGGTGTGTGTGTGCCCATGGGTGTGGAGCGAAGTGATGATGGGGGGGTTGGTTTGCTCAGCCGGTCAGTCCCGTTGACACACCCAAGGAAATGTCCACTGCACCGTCCAGCGCATTCCAAGGTTCGATTATCCTCGTGTCAAAGCCCCCAGGCACCGCGTACAATTGGAGCATTCAGGCGGAGACGACAGCCAGACAAGCTTCGGCTATCTCCAGACCAGCCATGCAGCTGTGTAGGTGGGCGCATCATGATTACGTGGGGGATGTTGTTGGTGGTGCTTCGATGATGGGCAACGGAGAAGTCAACTTCCGAGCTGGCGGGCTGGCGGGCTGGCGAGCTGAGGAGTTCATTCCTCCATTCCTCGGAACTTCCAAAGGATGGGATGTTCATCCACCCGTGCATTAACTTCCCATTGTTGTGTGCACATGCAGCTATATCCCTGGAGGTGCGCCCTACTACTGTACGCATCACCAAGCAACTAACTTCTCTCTCCGTACACCGTAGGCTTCGTGCAGGGCTGCGTGTCAGCCAATCCATGGCGGGTTATCAAATCTACCCCATTGCTGGGCACATGCACCGGCGCCGAGCTAAGAGAGTTGATGACGACAATACTGGAGCTGCTCTTCCGAGATCCCGTCCTTAGGTTTTGAGATCACAGTAACTAACTAACTACGAGTACGAGTAAACAAACCACTTCATCTCCAGAGCTCCGGTGTTGTTGTGGCCATCGCTTCTGAGGCAGACTACCAGCAGTATCAGCAGTCGGGCGAAATCCTCAAACATCAAGACACAGGAAAACCAACAAGACAGGAAATGAAAGAGGGATGGAAGGGGAAGGGGAAGTTTGCGGGAGCTACGGCTCTCCCGCGGATGAAACACGCCCCAAAAGGATGACAGTGGCACTGACAAGAGAATGAGGAAAACCTAATTGACTTCCGTCGGGATATCACCACCTCCATCATCATCACCATCATCAACATGTGGCTGGTGCAAGACGATGGTTTCCTTAGCTTACTGTACTCCGTAGTGTCCGAGGATCTGCCAGCCATCTTCCCACAAATCTCTATACGAGGAATTTCGATACAGGCACACTTCACCTCACCCAGAAGTCAAATAGACGATCCCTCCCAGACCGAGTAATCCACGGGTCCCCCCCCAATCCGAAACACCGTCAGCGAGGCGGCTGAGAAGTGGCTGAAGGGGGGGAAATGGAAAATAAAAAGTGGACAAGGATCGGATTAGTCAGTCCCTCACACGCCGATCACTCTCATCCCTCAATCTTACGAGTATAAGCGAAAGGAGTGTGTGTGTGTGTGTGTGTGAGAGAGAGAGAGAGAGAGAGAGACCGATTCATAGGGCGTATATCAGTGACAATCCAGTCGAAAATCCCTCTCTCACAGCAACCCCATAAGTTATCATCCACAATCCAACTCAACCCTCCAACCACAAATACCCAACTCAACCCAAGGGGAAAGAATCCCTTCCGGGGCCAAAGGATCCAATCCCCAATCTACGAGTACTCCGTCCCGTAACGTCTATTTCCATATCAGCACTGACAGACGGCATGACCATCACCAAAATAGAATGGAATGCTCATAATGCCCATCAACTAATGAATACTCCCGTTCGCTCAAAGAGCTCGGCTCCTGCCACTACGGTAAGGCGAAAAATAGCAGCAGCCACAGACAACTTTTAAATAAGTCATCGGATAGTGTCTCTCATCGGCCCCCCTCCACACCCCCCTTTGTGGGACACTTTTAATTTGCTCTAGTGGCTTGTAAGTTGATCCACCGGCTTACTAGGCTTTGGTCCTAAATTTGGGAAGCCGTAAATACTATGTATGGAGTGTATGAACTGTACTCAAGACGGGCACTGTGGACTACCGGTACGTACGGCTGTGGAGGACTGGATTAAGTTACTGTGTGTTCGATGGAGGGGATTAGTAATGTGGGATCCGGTTGTCAAGCTGAGAGAGGCTTCGATTTGAGGGTAGACAGACGGGTGCCCAGTGAGAGAAATGGGGTTCTCGACACATTGATGTGATGTGTAGTACTCCGTACGAGAAAGAAGAGAGACGACGCTGGGAAAGGCTTTCTCTTCCTCTCTGTTTCAGTCATTTTTCCATTGACTCCTAGATTTCGAGCCTTTCGGTTTGATAAAGCCGAGCAGGACTGTCCACGCGAGAGTAGAGTGAAACATCAAGTCGGTCGGGGTCCCAGCTGACAGGCCTGACAAGCCACCGCTCGATCTGTCAGATGGAAGGCTCCGTCCGAGTTTGTCGCCGGGCAATACAGAGTTATGTATTCAGGCCCAGCGCCGATTCGTCCTGTGACCTATCATCGGATCTTCGCTGTAACATGATACGAAATCGAGGAAGACAAGTCAGACAGATGAGGCTTGAGCCAGTCGTTGTACTTAAGTTCAAGGAATCATTGCAAAAAAAAAGGGGTCAGACGCCGGGTCTACCGTATACTGTGAAGCAGACGTCGAGATTGGAGTTGTGAGATAGCATTAAGTCACCTGGTGCAATGCACACTGCAGTAAGCCGTTCCAATTCGGCTGCGTCTAAGCAATGTCTTGAAGCGTAGATTGATAAGTCGTATATAGCTCCAAACATGGAGGGCTGCTCCCAAGGGATTTAAGGCCAACCGATCACCATGGACCTCACCAACTGTAATCCAAAACTCATTCGGGGTATCACACATGAAATGTCAATGCAGTCTCGGACACATGTGCAGCAGGCTTTCCACTCATGTAATGCTTCTGTAAGAAGTCGGCTATCACCATCGCTCCGCCCGAGGCGGTGGTGGCCTCCAGCGTCCTCCTTCTGCAACCATCTCTCGCTCCGTTCGTCGGCGTTCCTCTCGAGGAAAGCGTGGGGGTGGGCTGTCCAGCAGTAGGGGGCCGGCCTTGTCCGTAGCTGATGCAGGCAGCGGCGGTGGCGGCGGTGGCCCAGGAGCTGTAGGAGGAGGCAACGAGGTTCGCTCGCGGTGGATCTCTTGGACCCGACGGCGGCGTGCGCGGCGAATGTCTTCCGAATGCTCGATCAGTGCATCGACTTGCTCCTATGCGAAAGCAGTCAGCTAGGGGTTCACAGTGACGCGGCAGCGCATGAGTGCGTCCGCACCTTCTCCAAGTAGGTAAAGATGAAGTACGACGTTTCTGTCTCCTCATACTCATAGCCCGCCCGTTCGAGGGCTTCCTTCACGACCAAGTCCCTCGTGATCTCGGTCCAGAGGCGCTCGCGATGGTCCTTGACACCGACAAACCGTCTTCCTATCCTACCAAACTGACGGCTTGAGTCCTCGTCAGACTGTTGGAGCTCACCAAAGCCACGCTTTGGATCCCGGTCAGGGTATCGCAACGCATCAGTGTCCGGCGGGGCTCTGTCATGTTTCGCTCGGGAGACTGGCCCGATAACCTCGAGTTGATCCTTTTCCTTGAACGACTTTTTCTTCGGCAATGGCTGATGGCCTGGAGGCGTATAATAATCCTCTTCAACGAATTCTTCTTCCTTGAGGGACTCGTGGTTGCCGTCGCGGCGCACCACAGTGAGCACTTCTTTTTCGCGCTCAGCAAACTTCGCTTCGGGGGCAACGAGAGAAAGGGCGTCTTTCGAACGTCGGTAAGGGTCTGGATGCGGTGGAGGGTGACCGCCCCTTTTTTTGGGTCGAATTATAGGTATCTCATTCCTATCCAGTCGTCCTCTGGACCTCTCCCTACCCAAGCGTTAGCTGCATACTCCAATGATGAAGAACGACGCGTGGACAGACCGACGATGGGTCTCGGACTCGTAAAGGAGGTCTGAATTAGAGAGCCAAGGGCGATGAGTCTTTCGGTGATCTGAGTCGAAGTCAGCGCCAATAGCCAAGTTGGAGAGAGGGAAGCCAGAGCAAAGTACCGTCGTAGACATGCCTATCCGAGAAGGCAGGATATCTCTTTGGCGACGGAAGTCGAGACCTTTCCATCTCCGACGAAGACCGTCGGATCTCCTCTTCCTCCTCGACCACATCTCCACCACGTCTGCGCTCCTTATACTTCCGGCGGAAGACCTCCTCTCTGTCCACTTCCTCGTCGAGCTCACCGTCCGCATTTTCGAGATCTCTATGTCGGTGATGGCGGTGCTTGTGTCGCGTCCGCGTAGCAGTAGCATACACCGGACCGCTGCTGCGAGTGCGCTCATAATGCCGCTTCAGCAGCAACTCGTCCTGCTCTGGTTTCGGGTTGCGCAGAATCCCTCTCGGAGCCTCTTTTAGCTCTGCACTTCGTGACAAGTGGCCGTGCTTCGGCCTCCCGTGCCTCCCGACAATGACCATATCCTCTTCCTCCTCTTCCGTATCACTCTCCTCGAGACTACTAGTCTCCGACTCCGATGAGGAACTCTCTTCCTCTTCCTCTTCCTCCTCCTCTTCTTCCTCCAGAACAAACCTCTCCTTCTCCAAATCAACCCCGCGATACCTCGGCCTCCCCCTCCGATCCCTCTCCCTCTCGGACCCCCGCGTCCTCTCTCTCGGTTCAATAACCTCTCGCACCGGCCGACGCACAGGCTTCATGGCCTTGAGCTCCTCCCTCCCCCTCTCCCTCACTAGCTGCGACGCAACCGGCGGCGCCGGGGCCACAGGGATCATCATCTCCGGGCCCCGGGCTCTCTCATCCCGTATCCGCATCCGTTCAAACTTCTCAACCGGCACGGGCATCGGCGGTGCTGATGGTGGAGGCGGTGGAGGCGGCGGCGGTACTCGTCGGTCGTACCGGAGTTCCTCCTCTTCTTCTTTGAAGTGGCGGCGTCGGTCTTTCCCTCTGCTGTGACGGGAGTACGGATCGCGCTCGCGGCCGTAGATATCTTCCTCGATGGTGTCATGGGCGCGAGATCTTCGTGGCATTGTGGAAGTGTTCTTTGTTCTTAGGGGTAGGTGAGACTCGTTTAGGAGAAGTTTGGCTAGTCTGGCAGCGTTGATTGAATTAGGTCGAAGGAGAATTATCTACACGGCGTGTGACAGGGAAACGGTGACGGGGACGAGCTGGTGGGTGTGTCTGGTCGGTGGCGGGTGGTTATGTTTGGCTTCATTAGTGGATGCGATTATATTGTGGTGAGAATGGTGTGGGTGAGGATTATACGTTGGTGGAAGCGATTGAGGAGTAGTTGTGGCTGTGGCTGTGACTCTTCTGGCCGGAGGGGTTGTTTGTTGGGTTGGGCTGTGCGGGGTCTCTGTATGGGTAGAGGAGGGGAGCGATGTTGACTCGTATTTGAGACTGATTTAAGACTTCAGCAGCGAGGGAGAGTTCGCCGGTGGGGTTATGACGAATAGACCATTTTTGTCAGTTGGGAAAAAGAGAGGATGGTGATGATGCTGATGATGATGAAGAGATTGGAGGTAGTGTTGTTGTAGCTGGAACAGTACTGTTGCACACCCGTCACATCACATCAGTTGGATTGTTAGCCAAAAAAGCAAATGACCCCGCGGCTGTGATCGGCTGATGTCATGCTGCAGTGGGCTGCCTTGTCGGGCCCATGGGCTCGCTCGCACCCGTGTCCAGGTTCATGCGACCTGAGTGTGATGCTGGAGTGGTGTAGTGGTATAAGTACACACTACATTCGTTGCTCTTGGTATCAAGATCGTTTGGTTGGAAAGATGGATGTTTTGCGTCAAAGATATAAAGTGGGCTCAATGTGGACCATGGTTGACGCTCCCGCCTGGAACCGGAAGTTTATATAATGACGGGTGGTCTCCTCGATTGTACACTTACACCACCACAGTCTGTAAAGGACATGTAGAAAAAGTAGGCTTCGAAAGATAAAGATCTCTAAGTGACTGACTAGATACTAGTTCAGTGAGTGGCAGAATCACCAAAATCAGGCATAGATTGTAATATGTAGTTCCTTGTTCAGTCTATAGACTACCAAAGAGATGAGCTGCATGTGTTGTAGTATGTCCATGGCCGCGCTCTTAACAATGCGATCCAGGGGCAACTCAAAGACCCGAAGGCTATGCGATGTCATTATTAGGGCCATTCTAGCGTGTTTGCCCTTACCATGGATAGTGACTGAGCAGATGGTTTAACGCCGGCCATGGGCTGTCCTCGGTCTATATATCGACCGTCCGTCAAGTGGCGTTGGCTGGAAATGCTGCCACAAAGTATCATTTAACACCAACCTTTGAATGAGACCGCAGCTAATGAGCTCCACAGTCCAATCAATATCCTCGAAAGCTTTCAAGACATTGCCAAGCCAGTATATAGCGATCTACCCAAAATTCAAGCGGGTCTGTCCCCTTTCGGGCTTACCACGACCATTACGACCACCCCGGCTACGTGAGTGAGATGCTCCAAGGTTGGGTGGTGATGCTTGAGTCTGCGGGGAGCTTCGTGTGGCCTGGTTCTCTTGGTCTACCAAGTCTTTCGCAAAGTGCCAGTCGTCATGCTCAGCTCTCTCATGCTCAGGAACCGACTTGCCGCATCGACTGCAGGAATAGTAGGATAAAGCGTCAGCGGAGTTCCGTGCATCATCATCTGGCGGAGTGTCCCTAGCAGCTTGTTCAACCTCTGAACTTTGTAATGTCTCAGCTAGGCTTGTTTCAGTGGCTGGAGGCGACGCGTCACCCCCCAAGGGCTTAGCGAAGAACCGTCGAATACCGTCGGGTTCGGTCTTGAGACGCTTCTCGTTCGGTTGTTGAGCATCCATCAGATCGTCACTCGACAAGGACCGAGTATTCTGTGCAGACTTCGCTTGCTCCCCTCGAAGGAGAAAGGAGTCGATTGCCTTGTTTTTGGATACCCCGTCCTCGAACCCACCAACGCTCAGAGAAAGGTTTGCACAGGGCCATGCGCGCCCGTCGACAATGACTTGTCGGAAAAGCGTCAAGCCAAGGCTGAAGAGCAAGTCCTCATCAATTGGCGATGATCCTGGAATTGGGATCTGTCGTGAGCGGACCTGGGCGCCTTGCCTATGATGCAAAGCCACTGTTTTCGGGCGACGCTTGTGTTCCAGCACGCCATCCTCGACGAGGCGACCATAGATATCAGCTGCGAAAATGCGCAGCCACTTCTCCGCTTGATCGAGATTGTTGATGCTCGGTCGGAACGATTTAGCCGAGAGCATGGACTTGATCTGCGTTCGAGAGTTGACTTCACTTCGATCGTCGCCTCGGATGATACCGTACAGCCATGTGGCGGTATCATCATCCAGCTTGGCTCGGAGTTGTTCCAGCGGGATCTTCAACAGATCACTCACCTGCTCTGTTCCAAACATGGCAGTGACTTGATCCCCGAGTTTGCCCCCGAGCATCCGTATTTTCGTGAACTTGAACCCTCCCAGGAAGTTCTGTACCGCACGATTGCGGATAATTGTCTGCTTATTGGGCTTGTTGCAGGCGCTTCCAAGCTTCGCCATCATCTTGTTCCTCGCAATTCCCCCGGAGCAGGTATAGCCAAGACTGTCCCAAACAGCTTTGCGAACCGCACGCACAACCTCCGAGCCGATCAAAGTGGCAATGTCGTCCCAGTCCGGGTCATCCACCTCCGTCTCGTTCTCGTCCAGATCGACCAAGCAATCTTCCGCGCTCCACGCCAATGCAGTCGTCGGCGGGGTGGGCAGCCGCGCAACCCGATCATCGATATGTGACCCGGCGCGCAGTTCAGGGTACCGCTCCAGCAAGATCCCATACACAATCGGCGACAAGTCCATGAACACTTCGTCAACGCTGGCTTTCTCAAGACCAGGTTGCGGTATGGACGCGCCCGCGAGTCCCTCGCCGGATATCTTCGCATGCCAGCGGGATAATTCCTCCTTCATCACCTTGAGGATCTTGCGTGACTCCGCCCGGTATGGATCCAAGCACACTTTATCCGTGCCCACCCGCGTGAAAGCGTCGTCGCGGTAAGCCCATTTCCCGCCCTCGCCCTCTCGGAAGGTTGCAACATGCTGCAGGACAATGTCGGGGCAGAGCTTCTTGGCTTCCCCAGCGGAGATCATTCTAGTGATCCCGTAGGATCTGGCGGGATAGTTTATGGCGATGAGCGAGTCCCATTGTTGTACGGCGAGGGGCACGTCGCGCGGCGTGCCTAGCCGCACCATCTCGCATTGGGCGTAAAAGGCATCGAGATCCACGTGCGCGATCACGCGAAGAGGCGTCGCCGTCGAGCCTTGCCTAAGAAGCTGGAGTTGGCGATAGGTGAACTGAGACTCGGGTCTCAAGGGATCGCTGGACGAAAAAGTCGGTTCCGGGGAAGAGGGTGACATAGCGAATAGAACAGTGTCATGGCGGATTGAGGGGCGATGACTGTAGGCCAGAAAATCCAAAGTGAGACGTACTGCGTCGAGTCAGAGCTCTATAGATGATCCATGAAGATACACGCGCGCGTCCTGGGACCTGGATATCCAGGCTGGTTAGTGATTGAAGTGCGTTGGAGGGGAAATTCGAGAACCCGGGGCCGGGCCAGAAGATCTCGCTTCCCAAAGAGGTTAGCGCCAGCATAGAGCCCGCCGCCGTAGTCTTAAGGTTTAAACTTGTGGATGCCTCGCCAGCAGTACGAAGTATGGAATCAGATGCTCGACGCACACACTGATCATATCGTCAAGTCCAGAAGAGTCGAAGTATCCCAGATCCAGATATTGGTTGCTGACTTGCCTTCGAAATTCAGAGTCTACAGTACACATATAGCGGACATTGTTCGGTGAGAGCCCAAACCTGCGTTGGGTAGGTAAATTCTCGAGGCAATATCCATTACTTGGTGCCAATTCGGGTTCTATTTGGCGTGGAAAGGTAATCAGATTGTTCCGTATAGTCCGAGTCATTGACTTGAGGTAACAGGCATCCTGACTTCTGATACAAGCCGAGGCAACAGCAATGTCAAAAGTTAACCGATGCCAGCGGATATATGGAATAGAGTTGACTGTATGTACAGTACATCACAACCACAGGTCAGTTAAAAAGCCATGATATCATGTCATGCCGAGTTACGGAGGGTATGCATGCTGAATGTTCAGTGAACTCATAATGTAAGGCTAGGAATCGGAGGATATGCGGCTTCACCGACTGCCATTGTATGGATATCGCTTCGTGGCCGCAGCAGAGTGCGGTACAATAGGCAGTGGTGCTTCACCCCTACATGAAGGTGCAGCCGTTCGGCCGACGATGCACTGCTGTAGCTGCAAGATCTTTGAACGGCTTCTGATTCAAGAATCCTGCCCGGGCTAGGTTGCAGACGAAGAATGCAATCATACAATGGCACGCTCCGAGTCGAACTAATAGCAAGCATCAGTATAGACTCTGGTGGAGCGAGACAGCCTCTAATTCGGGAAGAATATTGCATAACATTTTCCGAAGAGAGGAAACCATCAGATCATGATCAGTCAGTCACCGGTCAAAATGAGACGGTTGACGCAGGCGTTATGGAGACAATGCGGCAGAGAGGACACCTGGTAGGATTTCATTCGAGCATATGAATATTAATGGGTCCAGAACTTGGAGATCTCACCGCCGTGCAGATGACGGAACAGCTTCTATGGAGATGCATGTGAGGCCTTGCACATTAATCTATGAGCAACATAGTGAACGTGATCTTTGAGCTCAGATGCTGTTGGGCTTTGTCCGCCACGGCTGAGGAAGGAGGGTGAGAGCCGCGCGAAGCAAAGTAGAATCCCATAAGAATATTGTGAAGGTGACGAACATGGTCGGTCACTCTTGTAGCAGAACTGGGCTTCGCGACCACCAGGTCGGTCAGCTTGGTCAGTTGGGTGAAATTGAGATTGTGATTATGCAGCAGGCCGAGTGTGGGCGCTGGCGATTGTGTTCCTGCGAATTAATTCGCTGCATCAAGGCCGCAAAACATGGAGACGACGACGCTGGATTATTCGAGACTTTCTAGAAAAGGGAATTAACTTGACTTTGGGTTTTGGGTGTGTCTGTACTCATACTTTCATGGCCTGTCGAGTTAATTTGATTTGCCTTGCGACGTTGGTAGGCCCATCACTGTCTTGAATGTTGGATGCTCAGCATCTACGTCTTGAGAAGAGGGCTGCAGTGCAACCCACTGTCACAGTTCCACAGGCACATTGAGCCCCGACTAACGGCCCGAGCAGAAGTTTAGTCACTTTAGCCACTTTAGCGAGGCCAGTCCGTCGCTCACGGAATGCGCCAAATGGGGAATCCGAGGCTAATCTGGCGTCGGGATAGGCTGCAGAGTTGCAGACGGGATTAGTGCCCCAGGCCATAAAACGGGCGGATGGGCGAGTGGGCGAGTGGGTGAGTGGGTGAGTGGGTGAGTGCCCAAGCCGCCACTCACGCATTCCTGCCCAACCTGTGTTCATATCCCAAACCCTGACCAGCGACACGCTGGAGAGTGTGGCCAATCTCGTTTGAAGAAACATCGCGTCTCCTACTGACAAGAAGGAAACCTCTAACTAAGAGCATGAAGACTTCGGGATATGGAGTACCAATACTTCATTGAACTAGTAATATCGGAAGGGATCGATGCCAGTCAATAAAACCCCGGTTAGATGCGGATGATCCTGTACTTTTGTTGCCCTGATAAGTGTTTTTGTGGCGAGCTTTGTCCTATACTGATGCTCGTACCCAGAGACCAAGTATGCAAGTTATGACTTATAGAATGAAGGGCCATATTCTTTCCTTGCAAATTGTGCGATGATGAAAGATGCAGCTTTTTTGTGTAACAGGCATTTTCAAAGATGGAGCAGAAGTGCAGTACATTACTTGATCATCTGGCAAGCACTAGCAGCTGGCAACAAATAGTTTTGACTGGGCGGTTCTTTGGCCACTCGAAGTATGAGTACATAGTTGGTTAGGTATCCTGTGCCAGGGGGTGCTCTCTGCGATGCTGCCATCTCTGCTTGATTGGTTGATGTTGGGTTGGTTGATCGTCTCGGCGGACGTCGTTGCTGACTCATCGGATCAACTCGCGTCATCTGTTCTGGTGGATGAAGCCTTCTTAGGTATTTTCAGGTCGAGCAGAGCACTAAGTCATGTCCCAAATAATCAACATTCGACCTGGGATCAAAATGACGACCGAGTGGACAACCAGATCAGCATCACTTTGGTACCATGAATCCATGCCCAGTCTGATGCTTGATCTGACAACGCCACTGATGGGGACTTTTTCTTTGGGTCATCTAATCTTCCCCATCGGGAGTTTTCCACCGGTCCACCAGGAGAGGACAGCTCCGCGGGTGAACCATGGCTCGAAGCACACTGATCAGGGACAATCAGGTACAATGAAGATGGGTGCATGTACTATGGATGCTATTGACGGGACTGGCTGAGATGCAACGACTAAGTACCACTCTTTGGCTCTTGGTTGACCGTGAAAGCAAGTAATGAATCGAGGCAACAGCAAAGAAGAAATCAGAAGAGATTAATAGTCACGGCCTTTGGTCAGTTGGCCCTCCCAAGAGGGTTCCAGTTCGGATGAGGATCGTCATAGTCATCGAATTATAATCATTCAACAGCAAGCCGCACGGGTAGTGGCAGGAAAATCGTCTGCACCCGATATCCAACCACCGCCCCAGGATGTGAGGCGCTGACGCCCTAAGAGTCAATGCGAGTTTCTAGGGGAGGAGGAAGTGGAAGGGGGGTCGGGGTGGGAAAGCAGAGTCATCTCTTGGTCATCATGGTTTAATGTAAAAAGAAAAAAAAAACCATTACCTCTCCTCTTCTACTCCGTACTGAGGAAGGATGGGTGCAAAAAGGCAAAAAAGAACCTTGAAGAAAGAACTTAAGAGGAAGAGAGGATGGAGGGTCTAGTTGGTGGAGTCAGTCGTGGCACCAGACAATGGCCAGGCAGCCCAAAAGCCGGCCCAACAACCCAATTCAATCCACTCACAGCGCCCTCTTCTTCCCTCCTGTCTATTCCAGTTGCTCTTCTTCTCTCCGGTCAGAGTCTCTCTCTCTCTGTGTGTGTGTGTCTGCGCCCCCTCCCGTCCCTCCCTCTTTCCCTCTAACCTACTCCGTAGCCTAGTCTGTAAAGCTCCTCCCCCTCCTCTTTCGCTTTTCTCATTTTCTCCTCTCTCCTCTCTCCTCTCTTCCTTTTCCCTTTTCGCCTCTCAACTGGAAAACTGGAAGGTTTCTTCTCTCTTATCTTCTCCCCACCCCGTCTGTCTTACTTTTCCTTTCCCTCTCCTTCCCTTTAGCTCTTATTTTTCTCCTCTCTTCCCTCTCCCATCTTCCCTTCCCCTAACCTCCTTACCCCCTTCCCCTCCACCACCACCACCACCACCACCATCCTCTCACCTTTGTTTCCTGACATTACCCCCGTCAGCTCAAAGGTTCTACGAGTTTGTATAAGGTGTGTCTGGAGAGACTTCAGAAGAAGAAGAAAGCCACTTCCTCCCGCAGGAATTTGAAAAGAGAAAGATCTTTGCAACCTTTCTCTCATTCTCGTGCCAGTGACTTGACAACCTCGGACCGTGATCAATCAACAGCTTCTCTCCGATCCACACATCTGCCTCGTTCGGACCTTTGCCTATAACTTGACTGTCTCTTCCATTTCTGGTTCACTTTTAATGCACAAAGTGATCTGAAGCGTTTCAAATCGTTCTTCACAACCCACCCCCTGGATACATACACCAAGCGCCCATTCCGGATCTGTTTCTTTTCTTCACGCCGGAAATAAAGCCAGATATACCACCGTGGGAGCTCAACTTCGTCTCGTGTTCTGCATTTGTGCTTGTGTCAACCAAGAATCGGATTAGCCTTTAGTTCTCAGCCTCGGATCTCCTGGACACAGCCTCTTAGAACTGCACTTCGTTCCGTTTCTTGTTCCCAAGCAACCCAAGAGACCATCTACCTACCGTCATCTTCCTCTGGACCCGTCGGCTATTCCTTACTCTCCTGGATCTCCTTTGGCCACTTGGACCCGTTGACTATAATTTAATAACTGGAAACCGTTTATCCCTGGAAAAAATGACTGGCCGTCATGGATTTGAAGGACGCCCGGAGCGTCAGAACGAATATTTCATTCCCGGTGATGGTATCAGTCGGGAAGTTATCCAAGCAGATATTTGCCGTTACCTCGGGAATGATGCTCTCGTAAGACCTGGAAACCACAATGTTTGTTCCCCACTGTTCTTCCTGTTCTTTTCACCATGCCATGGCACGACTGATGGCAGAAGCTATCTCTTGAGGACACAAGACTGACACACATGAGCAGGGTCGCCAAGGCTACTTCATTCGAGCCTACCGCAATCTCACCTCTGTATGTTCTCGCACAAGCGCATCGTAGCCGTCATCCACAACGTACAAATCAACTGATTATTCATGCAGGAAATGATTGCTGATCTCAAAGCCGACTCTGCTCGGTGGGAGGCAGACGTTTCACGCCGAATGGACCAAGGCAATCCCAGAGGTAGCTACGCTCACGACTACAGTTATTCCCAGGCGCCTAACATCTCTCCCGCAACCTATCCAGCCACGACCATCCATGAAGGACGTCAACAAGGAGGCCCCTCACCCCCACCAGCCTACACTGCACCCCCTCCGGCACCTCAACAGTTTGTGGACCCATATGTTCAGCCCCCGTACGCGGCGACTCAGAGCCCCCCGTACCCTACTCCATCATCCTACCCTGCAAACCATTCACCTTTTGCAACTGGCCAGGCCCCCTACCCTCCCGCGCAAATCCCATACTCTGCTCCCAGTCAACCTGCGGTTTCTGCCGACATTCACCCTTCATACACATACGGCACTGGATATGGCTATGAAAATGGGAGAAACAATGCTCCACGCTACCCTGGGCCGGCAACGTATGAGGCCGATCAGGACTATTCCCCGGTAACTTCCGGAATAGCATACCCTCCCACTACAGCCGCGGACCCGAGGATTGGAATGGATCCCAGATACACTCCTGAGTCGACGTATCCAGACCGCAATAGGCCCCAGCCGACAAGAGAAAGCCAAGCTCCTCGCCGAACCCGGTGACAGCATTAACTCCCTTCCATCCTAGTGAGCTTAGGCGAGGATCACAATTCTCATTGTGTTATAATGACGGCCTCATCGTCCTGGAAACTGCAGGCATTTCCAGATTTACGTTCCGATAGTGGAGCAGTCTGAGGAACAATCCTCTTACATTTCTTAGCCTTACTGGAACATCAGACCAGGAAAAAAAAAGCGTGCATGACTTTGGGAATCCGAATTGCGGAGCCAGACATTTGGAGTACTGGATACTGTTCGACCTGGATACCACCCATATATTTATTTTATCGACTTCTGAAGCGTGCTCAACATCATCGCTGATGTTGGCTCGTGTTGCAGCTGATCTGCTTCCAATGCACATGCGGGGACGCGGTAATTGGGACCTGAAGATTGGCCCGAACTTCATCGCGCTCGTTTATGAGGAGGCTTTATGGCTTATTATTGTCTGCAATGCCGGCGCTGGCTGTCTTGAATCTCCTTTCTGTGCTGGGTCATTCTTCTTTCTTGCGTCGTGTGGGTGCTTTTTCTGGTGAATAGGCTGTGGCACCTTGATTTCTGTTGCTTTCGTCCTTTCTGTTTTCAGGGACTGCAGGGATTAGTTTTTACGATGCCTTGAGTTCGGCGAGGCGCACCGACTGATTTTCCACAGTATCGGCTAGGAACTTCGATGATATACGGTGATGCTGTCCACGAGCTATATGTAGATATGAGCATACACGGCGTTAATCTCTGGTTTCTCAATAGTTGTTCCCTGGTTCCGACAGTGATGGTTCCAGTTTTGTTTGATAATCAATTTATATTCTTCTGAACTCTGTGAAATTATGTTATTCTCAATTCTATCTCTTCTGTCTCCTTTTCCCGCAATCTGCCCAACAATCGCGGGTATTGTTTCGTCGTGTGCACCTGCCCTAGGTATTTCGTGTGATGAATATCAGCAATTGCCCCAATCTCTGGGAGTAACGGCTGTAAATCTGCTCTAAGACTAGGCCTCATAGAAGACCTACACATCCTTTGGAAGAAACCAAGACCTGTCAGCTGTGCGTGCTATCAGGAACTCCACATTTCTTGACCTCCAACCGCGGTTTCTCAATCTCTAATCGCGGTTCTTGATTTCTCCGACTAAGATGAACAGCTCGCCGACTAAGCAAAAGACTGATGATGTCGTGCTATCAGGAATTCAGGAACTTCACCGGTGCATTCACTGCGGTTCTTGATGTCGCCGACTAAGCAAAAGACTGAAGATGTCGCTCCTCAGCTGTGATCCTGTTTTCACCTCCCTGAATTCCCAGCTCTGTGTTCTTTCATGGCCTCACCTCCCCTCAACCGAGATAGATTCGAACTGTGCGTTACTATACGGAACCTCTAACCAAGTCAGACAAATTCAGGCTTGACATTTCACGGAGCCACTATCTATTCTGCAAGCGTCTTTGCAAGATGTGTGAGTCGGTGTTTCAGCCGTTCAACGGAGACATCAAGATATCTGTACCGCCTGATGTGTACAGACTCCACTCTCATGCAGTCGCCAGTCGCTCCGGTACTATCAAGAGGGCAATAGAGCAAGCACGAGAGAACGCTGATCCGTGCACCGACCCGGTTCTCATTGAAATAGACCTTGTCGTGGTTCCTGCAGCTGGCCGGAAGTATGGCCGGCTGGAAATCGAGGTAATTCTTTTACAGATTTGATATGACATGGGATAGTTCATGCTCGCTGACGGGTTTCCAGGCCGTCGCCGGGGTACCGCAGCGTCCACAGCCTGCCGACCTCCTGTCTCCAAAGCTCCGCAAGATCTGGGCCAACATGGTCAAGAGCTTGGATGATCAGGTGCCTTACTTGAAGCCTGAATACCCCGCTTCGCACCGACTGGCAGTTCGCGCAGATCAGGGCGAGGAGCCTGACGATATACTCCACCACACGAAGGCCCTCATGACCCTGGGCGAGGAGCTCGAAGCCACTGAGGCTGTGTTCTCGGCTCTGGACGAGGCTTTTGTGGGCATGGGAGACGGTCTGGGGGAGGCGGTGGCCGAAGACCCCGTCCAGTGGCTGTGCATCTCCATGACTCTTCGGGATTCCTGGATCTTCAAGGACGCAGCCTGCCATGTGGTCGGCAAATGGCACAATTTGGAACATGAGGTGAAAATGTCGATCCCCGAGGCCGCCCGCCGCGTCTGCCAGAGCCATAGTGACAAGCTCGTCCAACGCTGTCAAGATGTCGAGGATTACATGATGAACATCGAGTTTGCCCCCTCGGAGGATCCAGGCCCGTCTGACTTGCTGGGCTTGAGCCCGCATATGTGGGTGGCACTTACTCGGTTCCGAGAATGGGTGTACAGGAATATCAGTGAGGGAAACGGCTTCCGTGGCGCAGAGGGAGGCTTCATTCTCTATCGCTACTTGTGCGAAGAGGAGGATGACGACAATGACGAATATGACAATCAATGGGCCCCCTATCTTGACGAAGACGATTGCCCCAAGGGGGATGCGGACGAGGTTAATGCAGGTTTGCTCTGCCTCAGGGAGCTTTGTGTGGACAAGCTGGAGCCGCTCTTGGAGTCCAATGTCAGCGATTCGAGTGTTCGCTACTTGACTTGTGCCGAGATTGACAATGAGGATGTCCCCTGGGATGATGAGGATGATGATGAATGAGCATTGCCATCCGGCGTTTATCCGGCGTTTGTGCTATTAGCTTACATTCTCTCAAGCGTCTGCTACACCAACATGGACAGCTTGGCTCGCACTTCATCTCGATACCTCGTCATCGCCATTGCCTTTCCGCCAACTTATCAGTGTGCCCAATGTGCAAGGTCCATCTCGGTTATTCTAGCCTTGTGAAATCCCATCTTCCACGCTTTGCTTTCTGCTTGCTTTCCTCTCACTACGGCAATGCTGATAAATCTGGATATCGGTGACCCAGTGCCTTCCTCTGTGGACAATTCTGTACTTCTACTGATACGGTGCTTGGCTCAGTCACTGTGTTAAAAAAAACTCGACATCGGTCTTGCTTCTCGTTCTTTCCCATACTGACCCTGACATCAATCTGCCCTTACTACGTGCTACTACCTTTTCTTTGGCGTCGTACAAATCATCTTCTTGACATCTGACCTAATTAGCAGTCATATCTGGAATCTCTGAGCGAGTCACTACATCAGGATCAGGTCCTTCTTTTTCAGGACCAGAACTGAGAAGAGACATGCTTGAAGAGTCCTAATGACACACTCTGCGGTCGGGAGTCTAAGTCGGTGCTTATCTCTGAATAGATTAGCCGTGGATCGGCGGATAAAATCCTGTACAATAAAAGAATCAAAAAGCTTTGCTTGAACAAGACATTCCTCAATCTCTCTGCTCAGTGATACATCTTCTCATGTACAGTACATTGTAACGCGCGCGCCCACCGAGTCTAGCAAGCCATGGGCGGCACGCCAATCAACGAGGCGGGAATGGATGCTGATATCAGGATCGAGGAAGCTCCGCTCGCCAGACCCGAGATCCCGTGATTTGACTCCATTGCCTCTCAGCCAGCTTGCCGCCTCAGCTTGCCCCCCAGAGCCTCGAATTTGTGCGTTCACGTTGTCGATATCTCCGATGGCACCCTCACACCCCCCTCTCGAATCGCTTGCTTGCTCGAGACCTAAACCTAGCTTATAATGACGACAAACCCCAGACTCAGAACCCTCTGAGAATTGAAAGAAGAAACAAAAAAATCGGAACGGTATTGCATTGCTGTTGTATCTTGTGTGTGTTATATGGGGGAAATTTACTCGTCATCGTAACCCTGCGGGATGACGCGGGGACCGGCGGGGACTGTTTGAGAAAGAGAGAGAGAGAGAGAGCGAAGTTAGCAACGGAAACTAGAAGCTTTCATAATCCCGCATGTCACGGAATCTGCTGCTGGCTGGATCGTCCTTACTGGGATATGTCAAGGGGACAGGCTCGGGGTCGTAGGAGCCGAAGTAGCGGCGGATCGGGGGGATGGCCACCAATGCGACCGGGCCCAGGGAGCCGATGATGAGGGAGTAGAAGATGGCGGGCTTCTCGTGCGAGGCCCAGCGCATGTAGCGGAAGGGAGTCGACCAGAATTGAGGAGCGGACATGATTGCGATGTTGGATGGGATAGCTCGGGTGTGGGATCGGAGAAAGGGTTTTTTTTTCTTCTGGGTGCTGGAAGCCGACGGGCGTTTGATGTCAGGCGGAAGGTTCGGAAGGAAAGTGACCGGTGTTCTTGTATAGGTTCAACTTGATATGGGAGATCGTAGAAAGACCGGCGGCGAGATCTTCCAGACTCTAGCGGGGAGGGGAGGAGAGGTCGTAATCGGGGAAATGCGAGAGGGGGAAACGACGGGCGGTGGAACGAACGATGAGGAGAGGTCGAAAGTGACGACAAGCCGAAAGTGGATGCGGCGGTTTCCAATGGAGAAGACAGAGTCTTGGCACTCGGTCCAAACACGTCGCCCGTTCGTGCTCCAGTCAGCTCGACGTACTACTAACTTACTACGTATCACGATAATTGATGGGTTGAAACTGCATTGGACTTTTTTTCTCCTTGACATCTTCCCCACCTCTTTCTTTTGCGCCAGGAGCTGGCTCTTCTTTCCCTTCCTCTCTCCCATAAACTACCCGTCGCATAATGCGGTGGTGTCTTTCCTTCTTCCTCTTCGGCTTCCTGGCCGTGGTGAATGCGCTCAGTAGTTCCGGCAACCGTCTCTTGGTTGTCTTGGAGGATGCCTCCGAGAAGGGTCTCTATTCCACACTCTGGAGTGATCTGAAGGGTACGCATCTTCTATCCGGTGTGTATGAAGCAATTGATACTGATAATGCCGAATTCAAGCTCGTGGATATGACATCGCCTTCGAGTCTCCCAAGAGTGACCAACTCTCGCTGTTCGAGCTTGGCGAGAGAGCTTACGACCACCTCCTCCTTCTTCCTCCCAAGTCGAAAGGTGAAACACTGGCTTTAGCTATCTACCATAGTTGCAATTGAGCATCCGATTGACCTGCTGCTCTAGGATTCGGACCTTCTCTTAGCCCCAAGAACATTGTCGACTTCCTGAACAAGGACGGAAACGTCCTCCTCGCTCTCTCCGGCAAGTCCACCACTCCTAGCGCCATCAGTTCGCTTCTTCTGGAGCTCGATCTTCACCTGTCGACGGACCGCTCCTCGATTGTCGTCGACCACTTCAACTATGATACCCTCTCCGCCGCCGAGAGGCACGACGTTCTGCTTCTGCAGCGCCCCGGCCAGTTGAGACCCGACACCAAGTCCTACTTCGATGGTGAGGGCGTCCTGGCGCTCCCCAGAGCTGCTCCTCACACTCTCGGCGACAACATTCTTGCTGCGCCTATTCTGCGTGCCCCCGTCACCGCCTACAGCTACAACCCCAAGGAGGAAGTCGCTGCTGTTGAGGACATTTGGGCCACCGGTTCCCAGCTCTCTCTCATCTCGACCCTGCAGACCCGCAGCTCCTCTCGCTTCACCCTGCTGGGCTCCGTGGAGAGTCTCCAGGACAAGTGGTTCACCGCCACCGTCAAGGCACCCGGCAGCGGCGAGGAGACCAAGACGGTCAACCAGGAATTTGCCAAGCAATTGACTGCCTGGACCTTCAAGGAGACTGGAGTGCTCAAGGTCGGAAAGATTGAGCACCATCTCGCCCAGGATGATATCACCGCCGAGGACTTGAACCCCACCATTTACCGGGTCAAGAATGAGACTGTAGGTTATGTTGACTCCGGGCAGACAAGATCCTAGACTAACACAACAACAGGTCTTCAGCATCGAAATCTCCGAGTACAGCTACGACAAGTTCGTGCCCTTCGAAATGCCCGCCGAAGACGCCCTCCAGCTCGAGTTCACCATGCTCTCTCCCTTCCATCGTCTGAAGCTGGAGCCTGCCTACCGCACCGAGAACAGCACCGTCTTCCGCACTCAGTTCACCGTCCCCGACCAGCACGGTATCTTCTCGTTCCGCGTGAACTACAAGCGTCCGTTCCTCACCACCATCGAGGAGAAGCACGAGGTGACGGTGCGTCACTTCGCCCACAACGAATTCCCGCGCAGCTGGAAGATCAGCGGCGGGTGGGTCTGGATCGCTGGACTGTGGTCTGTCATCGGTGGCTTCATGGCTTTCGTGGCCGTGTGGCTCTACTCGGAGCCGGCCTCGGCTCAGGTCAAGAAGAACCAGTGATTGTAATTTATCTAGATGTCCAGTCAATGACAGTTTTCGTACATTATGTCTGTCACAATATTTCCGTTCGCCCACGTGTCCGTTGTACTTTCCTCACGCCTACGAGTATGGTTGTAGAGAATATTCGCAAGAGCTTCTTTCAAAGTATGTACAGTACAATAGTCCCAGAACGTAGTCCTAGATTAATCACATGAGAGGAGGGAAAGCACAGTCCCAGATATTCTTCCAATCAACTCCAAAACCATGCCAGTGCAGATGAAACAGAAACAAAGAGCATAAAAAGATAGAGCAGAGCAGTTGAGTCCCGAGGGGGCTGGGGAATGGTATAACGCAGAAAAAACGTTACGAGTGCCAAGCTGGAGGGTGGTTGTTCTTGATGACAACTAACTTGCCCGCCTCCCCTTGGGTAACACCAATCATTTCTTTTTCCCCCCCGCGATCACAGACCTCTGGTCTTCTCGGGATCCATCTTCACCTCATCTCCACTGATCTCCTTGACCGACTCGAACGCCGGCTTGCCCGCATACAATTGCTGGGACTTGTTGGAGCTTCCGCCCTCGAGTTCCGTCGATACCGAGATGGGCTGGTTCCCGCGGAATCGTTTGCGCATGTCGATCAAGCCGCGTCTGTTTTTGCGCGGCGGAAGGGGGATTGGGTGTTAGCTTGTGTAGGCCAAATCTAGGAAAATTGGGCGGGTGGAATCGATCCTCGGTGGGTTGGGAGTTTACTCACTTGCACTCGCTGAAGCCCTTCCGCAGCTGCTGGCATCGCATCGGAAGCTGGTCGACGTGAGGGTCACTGAGACACTCCCGCGGGCTGTGTCGCTGGACCATGATGCAGTCGGATTCTTGGAGGCATTGCGCCAGTGCGTTCCCTGTTTCCGCGAGAGGAAGGTCGGTTAGCAGAGTGGGTGACAATGGTATGAGGGCTATCTCGAGGTTGTCCTCTGTCTCCGACCACGAATGCTGGATCGCGCGCAAGTCGCTACCAACTGCCGCCGCGAGAGGAATTGAGGGGAACAGACTGAGGAGAGAATGACTCACTGATATCCTGACAGGAAGCCGGCATCGTGGATTGGATTTGCCCGACTGCTCGAACAAGAAGGTATTCAGTCACGGCAACCAAAGAACGGGCAGCAACCTGATGATCATCTGCGGCCGGCAAACTCGACGGCTCGGAGTGCCCTCGTCTCCCCCGGATTAGGTAAGCATCACATGAAGAAGCGGCCGCCTGCCACCCCCTCCAGCATGACGTCTGGGAAGATGAACGGACCCTGTGATTGAAACTCCCCTTTTTTAGAAGGCGGGTTGTATCCTTGCCTTGCTGCCTTCACTCAACGATGAGACTCTTGATTCGACGCGCTATGAGCTACGATAATCCTCCAACTCATTGAGCCTCTCTTTCTATCTTCTGTTCATTTGCCCTATAGTGCGGTGAAACTTGGGCTGCAATCATGGCGCGTGTACCGGTTATTGGGAGGCTGTTCTGGTTTGAGTATTTGGCGCTGTTTGGGTCGCTGATCTTGGTGTTGCTGGAATGGGTCATACATATTATCACTTTTTGTCTGCGTAAGTACACCCGGATTGATGTTGTTTTGCCAAGGGTCGGGCACTGACTGGATACAGCTGAACCTGTCATTCGGTTCTGCTACGATCGTTCGAAGACAATCTTCAACCTCCTGATACCTCCCGGGGAGGAGCTCGATGAGCGTGAGAATGAAGAGAAGGTCGCTGCGGCCGTGGCGCAGGCGTCCGATTTCACGGACATTTGCGCTTTGTTCGGATACCAGGCGGAGGAGCACATCGTTCAGACTGGAGACGGCTACTTGCTCGGCCTCCACCGCCTCTCCTCTCGCAAGGGCGAGGAAGGGAAACGGATCAACCAGGGTGAAGGAAGCATCAAGAAGAAGGTTGTCTACCTTCACCATGGGCTGATGATGTGCAGTGAGGTTTGGGTCTGCCTGTCCGAGGAACAGCGATGCCTGCCTTTTCAACTGGTAGAGCGCGGCTACGATGTGTGGCTTGGGAATAATCGCGGCAACAAGTACTCCAAGAAGTCCATCAAGCACTCTCCGTTGACGAACGAGTTCTGGGACTTCTCCATCGACCAATTCTCCTTTCATGATATCCCCGACAGCATCCGATACATTCTTGACGTGACGGAGCAGCCCTCCTTGTCATATGTTGGTTTCTCGCAAGGCACGGCGCAGGCCTTCGCGACTCTCTCCATCCATCCGCTCCTGAACCAGAAGATTGATGTCTTCGTGGCTCTCGCGCCCGCGATGGCCCCAACAGGCCTGCCGAACCACGTAGTAGACTCGTTGATGAAGGCCTCGCCTAACTTCCTGTTCCTCCTGTTCGGCAGACGCAGCATCCTCAGCTCCACTACTATGTGGCAGACCATTCTTTACCCCCCGATTTTCGTTTGGATCATTGACACGTCACTCCGCGGCCTCTTCAACTGGAGATGCAAGAATATCAGTCGCTGGCAGAAGCTCGCGGGGTACCTGCACCTGTTCTCTTTTACAAGCACCAAGTCGGTGGTGCACTGGTTCCAGATCATCCGACACCGGAATTTCCAGTTCTACGACGATGAGATCCACGCTCCGCTGAGTATTGTGGCCAGCGAGCGTTTCTACAAGCCGGCCAAGTACCCGACCAAGAACATCAAAACCCCTATCGTCCTGCTGTACGGCGGAAGTGACAGCCTGGTCGACATCAACGTCATGCTATCCGAGCTACCCAGCGGGACCGTGGCCAAGGAGATCCCGGAGTACGAGCATCTGGACTTCCTATGGGCCCATGATGTGAACCGACGAGTGTTCAGCCATGTGTTTGACGCACTGGACAAGTACAGCCGCAAGGGGAAGGAACAAGTCAATGGCGTCAAGGAGGTGGCAGGATCCGACTACTAAGGTTTTGTGATATGCCTGTTCTGTTGCAGCTTTGACTCGATCAGGCAGGGTCACATTTAGACGGGAGAGAGGGGTGCGCATGTATGTACATATAACCTAGAATACAGGCTTGACAGCTCGATAGGATTTGCTCCCCGGCTTAGAATTCACTATAAGCGAGGACGTCTCCATCAGAAGCCGTGACCCCTGAAAACGCTAATACATAACCCTCTTTGCAGCGGCTTGCATCCAATTGGCTGTGGATGCAGAGCATTGAAGATACATACATGGTATAGATGCATAGTACTTTCGCGAACTCGGCTTGACGGGCTGTTGTTTTCCCTTCTGCTAGGGCGTGGATGGCGTGTTCGTGCATGTAGCCTGATACAGTGGTTTCACTAAGAGTGTATTCGGCCGACACCTTCTCTTCGGTGTGTGCACGGAGTAGACGCCGCAAAGATTGTTCGCGGCAAACAAAGTACCTAGTACGTACATCCGATGCATTTCACTTCTGGCATGACAAGCAGCCCAGCGCAGCCTTGGCGAGTGTACACCTGGCAATACACACACACACACACACACACACACATATACAAGTACCGAAGTAGAAGTAGATGTCCACCGCCCGACACTGAGCGCCCACGTCACGTCACGTCACGTCAACATCTGGCCGAAGCGATGCGATGCGATGCGATGCAAGAATGCAACTCATGTCACCTCCCCTCTTCAATAACTCACCGAGGGCAGAGACGCATTGAAACAATCACGATCCCGATGACGAGGCGGGAGCTTCATCAAGCTACGAGCCTCTTTCCCAGTACAGGTCATAGCTGTACACACATTACTCCGTACATAGCATACGAATTAAGTAAAACCTACGGAGTACCTTACCTTACCTCACCTCATGAGTTACTTGTCGGTGTGATACATCGAATCTCGACTCGGATACATCCACCCGCCACACCCCCCCCCCCGGTACTTCGAATGGCATGGCGGTTCTCTCTGTCTCTTCCTTCCCCGCGCTGCACGTTAGGCAGTGACAATAGTACTGTACAGCCCAATAGGTGCTTAAGTCGTAAACCACACCGCGCAGGCAGAAAGTCAGTCAGTACCTAGTTACCTACCTACCTATCATCTAGCACCTGCTGGATGTGGTGGGCTCTCAATTAATACGGAGGACTATTGTAGGTGCCCAGTGCGGTGCTGTGCGTACTGTGGCTGCGGCTTGACTCTTTTGGGGGCGAGGGGGGACATCGAACCAGTGAGGTGAAAGTACCCTGCAGGATGAAGAGAACTTGAAGGATTTGATCCGTCCCTGACAGTTTCAGTACTTTCCGGAATTGCTGGTCGCTTGGGTTCGGTGGCTTGGGGGTTGGGGGTTCGGTGCTGTTGGTTCTTTGGTGGAGTGGAGTGTAACTTACTTCCGGTTCTGTCTTGTTTATCTGGGGGTGGGTTGGAGGAGGAGGTAGAGGTTTGGTGGATTTTTTGGGGCGTGGGGAGTGGAAGTGGAGGTGGAAGTGGAAGTGGAAGGGAAGGGAAGGGAGAATGGAGACCGGAGGCAATAGAGGGAGGGATGTGAATGTTAGATTTGATAGATGGGAATGATCGAGGATGAGGGATGCATGCAGTCTTGGTTGGTGATGATGACGTTGAAACGAGGGGTTAGCATAGATGGGCCGTATCGGGAAAGAGGCAAATAGATCCATGATACAAGGTAATGGATGGAGGTGCCCAGGGTTGATGATTGTCGATGATTGATTGATCATGAAGGTGGTGGTCTGGGGGACTTTTGTACCCTCAGTACTGGTACTTTTCTATTGAGTGTATTGTTGTACTGTACCTTGCCATCCGGGGGATTATATTGTCCAACAACCACCCCGTCTGGGTGTCTGTCTATCTGAATTGCCAATTTTCAAGAGTTAGCAGGTACATACAGCCGCTATAAGGTGATCCTGGCGCAAGAGAAAGCTCAGGTAAGTGATTGTGATTGTTGAATGCTCAATTGCTTGTTGTCTATTCATCCTCGTCAATGGCTAGTTACCCTGTCTTTCCTCCCCTCCTCCTCTCCAGTCTCCCCTCCAACAATGCAGACGTCCTTCGAGCCCGAAGAATGATCTTCCAGAAGTCGGACACATGCATAGGAGCAGGACAGGACGGCTGATTCAATTATTCTCTGGCTAAACCATGTTGGTTTCCCCCCTTTCTCGGAGGAAGAGTACGGTAGCTACTAGTTACTCGATGTACTGTCCCCTCCACCCTCGGAATTACACAAGAGACGATCTGACCTCAGACTCGCGCTCTCTCTTCCACACCCTCTCTCACACCCTCTTGTTCCTTGTTATGCCGGATTGAGTTTGGGGGAATGCATTCCGGACGGGATGGGGAGAAGCTTCAAGCAATGCTAGTCTAATCATTGATTGTTTAAGGTTTTTTCCTGGACCACAACAAGATCGCTTGCCATCCTCACCGCCGCCGAAACGAACAAACGAACTTCCGGGGGCTCTTCTTCAGCGGGTGTGCCCATCAAAGACATCGAAAAGAAAACACAAGAACTTAAGTATAGGATATAGGAGAGGGTCAGAGAACAATCGAAGGTCAGAAAGGTGCGTGAATTCAGTCCGTGTATGTGCGCATGTGTGCTCCGACATTGATCAATCGGTCTGTTATCGCAATCCCATGCATTTCTTCCTCTTCCTCTTCCTCTCCTCCTCCCCACACAAAGCCGAACCACAATCCAACCCACTTTCTCGGTGGACTGGGCTTGGCTGGCTGCCTCTGTCTCTGCCTCTGCCTCTTGTCTGGCTCTTGCTCACTTCTTGGACGCTTCTTGTTGCTCTACGGAGTACTCTGCTCACGCTTGTTGTTAGTTTTAATTATTTTCTAGTTAGTCTCCGGCACCAGTGGTAGTGGTAGTGGTAGTGGTGGTGGTGGTGGTGGTGGTCAGAAACACGAAATTCCCCTCCCTCTCTCTCTTGTCTTCTTCTTCTCCTCCTCCTCCTCCTTCCAAACCAAACCCACCTTCCCACCCACTTCCAAAAACTCGCCGCCTCGACATCTCGAACCACCATCGTTCTCCTTTATTCCGACCCTCCTCTCACCACCCCCCAACTCAACTTCCCTCCTTCCCACACCTTGCTTCACCAGACTTCTCTTGTGTCCAGCTTGTCCGACGCTTTCCGCCTGCCAGCTCCCGCGGAATTGATTGGGAATCGATTGGCATTAAGACCGATGTAACGGACCGCGTGTGGATGTTGCCCTTGCTCTCCCAGCACTCCTCCCGACTCTCCCGCCTCCAACCCTCCGAAAGGGAATCAATTCATTCTTCACCTCCGATCATTCCCTTCCCCCTCCCATCCATCCTTTGATTGATTGGTGCGGATTGATACAGACAAATATCGACAAAGCCTGTTTTGCCCTCCCCCTCCCTCCTCCTCCTCCTCCTCAGGGCTACTCCTCCCTCCTCCCTCGGCCAACCTTTTCTCAATTGTCGCATTCGGCCGCGTTCCCGTCTCGACCGCAGATTCGGCCCCCTCCCAGGTCAGACAACACAATCGACATCGATACTTTTGTCGGAGCCTGACTCGCCTTTCACACCTTCATACCCAGCCCCAAACATCACTATAATCGCGAAGCTATAGCCAATCGTCTCAATGCGGCCACAGTAAGTCCCCCGACTTGCGCATCATGCTCGGACACATCTACTCGGCGGAGGTTGCTGATCGCTCGCTTTCCGACTACAGACGGGAGTATCATATCGTCGTTCTAGGCGCTGGTAGGCACATACTCTCCTCCTGGGATCGGGAAAGATTCACCACTGACGACGGGCGATTCTCGTCGGCGCAATAGGAGGTGTGGGCAAGAGCTGTCTTACGGGTATGTCTGGACGAGGGCACTACTCCGTCTGACTTGTATTCGTGCTAACGCCAGGCAGCTCAATTCGTGCAAAATGTGTGGATTGAGAGCTACGACCCGACAATCGAGGACTCCTACCGAAAACAGATCGAGGTAGACGTAAGTGACACCACTTCCCCCCGAGACATGTCCAGCCACTTACCCGCAGCAGGGCCGACAATGTATTCTGGAAATGTATGTTTCCTCCCACAGTCTGAAATTCGGGTTCCTAGACGCTGGGCCAATCCATGATGGATCAAGGGAACTGACTTGAGTGACATGTGCAGACTGGACACTGCAGGAACAGAACAGTTCAGTAAGTGAATGGTCCCTCGATGGTGCTTCCTCTCATCTAACCAATCTACAGCGGCCATGAGGTAAACATTGCGCCCACCCTCCAGCATCACAGGTCCCTATGATCACGCAATCGCGCAATCGCAAGATGATCACCAGCATTCCCTTTCATCCGATCTCGCAACTGACAGCGCACTCTGCAGAGAGCTATATATGAAGCAAGGACAGGGGTTTCTGCTCGTATTTTCCATCACGAGCATGTCGTCCTTGAACGAACTATCCGAGTTACGAGAGCAGATTATCCGCATCAAGGAGGATGAGAAAGTGCCTATTGTCATTGTGGGCAACAAATCCGACCTTGAGGAAGACCGCGCGGTGCCACGCGCCCGCGCGTTTGCTCTCTCCCAGAGCTGGGGCAACGCCCCCTACTACGAAACCTCGGCTCGTCGACGAGCCAACGTCAACGAGGTCTTCATTGACCTCTGCCGGCAGATCATCCGAAAGGACCTGCAAGGCAACTCGAAGAGCGAAGACTCCTCCCGCAAACGGGAGAACCCCAATCGGGGTGAGAAAAAGAAGGATAAGAAGCGGCGGAAGGGCCCTTGCGTGATCTTATAATCGATTTATATCGGGACGAAGTGAAGCAACAAACTTTCAAAATGCAAGCGAGCAAATCATTTGCTTGTCCGCATGATCTATTTTCCATTTCTTGGCTTTCTCTCTCTTTTTTGGCTGCACATACCCCTTTCCGTCTACAATCCTTGTTTAATGTTGAATTTCAGACCCCATGTTTCATCATACGCTGTCAATGTGTTCCCACGATAGATATATGTGATTTATAGCCCAATCGTTTTTTTTTTGTTGCGATGGAAAAGGGAAAGTGTATATTTGGTCTACTGATCTAGTTGCCATCCTACCGCATGGTATCATTGTCTGGTGTATGGTTATAAACACAGTTTTGTTTGAAACAGAAAAAAGTTGGATGATAGATTGCATATGTCGCGAGAATCGAAAGACGCGGAAATCAACAGCAGCCCTGCTGTGAGCCATTGATCTTTGTTTCCGGCAGGTGTTGTTTGCGATGTGCCCGATGTGGTAGCTCTATATGCCGGCATAGATAGACGAGCCAGATACTTACATCGCCCTGGGGACAGAAGCCTTCGCTGTTCTCCAACCACTACGTCGGTTCGGCCGGTCAATGTCGTGGGTTGGTATCGCCGATGGCTGTGGACGGTACCCAGCTGGTAACGAAGTGATCTCGTCCCAGAGAAGCATCCTCAGCTGAACTAGACGGGAATTATACTCGCTACTATTCCGGGTAGAAGCAACCTGAAGTCTAGACTCCTATAATCCCTCAATGGTGAACCTCCACCCCCCAGCCCCAACGAGTGCTATACGTCGCATGCATTCCCGCCGGTACCTCGGAAGCATAACAGAACCACAGTCGAGTCAAATCAAGTCAAGTCACCCATTGCGACTTGGGTAACTTAAACAAACCCCTATGTCATCCAGACAAACCCCACTCACTCACTTAACTCACTCACCCACGCCAGCAGAAGCAGAAAGGGAAATGCAGTGCTAACTAAGTGTTCAAGGAAAAAACGAAAGGCAAAAGAGGAACGAAAATCACGTAACTGGAACGACAACAACAACATAGGTCATGCCCGGGATCGAACCGGGATTACGGGAATCAAAATCCCGGGTGCTAACCATTACACTACACAACCGGCGGTGATGTCATCGCCGCGGGTATTTGACGCTGTCAAAAGGGATCCGGGCCGGGCTATGGCTGACTAGGTAGGTGTTGCACTGTATCGAATCGCAAGGGGGTTGGTTGGTTGCAGTTATGAACCTTGATCTATCACACGGGTGGTTACTTGGAGGATATACGATACCTCCCCGTTGGGGAGGGGAGACTGGTTCATACCCGGGGGGGGGGGGGGGGATAACCAAGCAAAAGCGGTACTACACCGAAGAGGAAAAGGGATAGGGCCAGAGGTTTGAACTTCAAGGCTAGTGAATTTTATTCGTCGATGTTGATGTTTAGTTAAGATGTGTGTGTTGTATGTAACTATGGGACTACATCCGGAACACCCCAAACCGCGTCCGCACATCGGCATCGACCTTGCCCCCGACGGCGGCCGCCAGCCCCAACCCCAGGAACTGGCGGGTCTGCGCGGGCGGGATCACCCCGTCGTCCCAGAGGCGCGCCGACGAGAACACCGCCTCGGATTCGCGGTCGATGCGGGCCTTTAGGTCCGGGTCGGCGGTGCGGCCCACGGCCTCCATCACCGCGGACAGTTGCTCGGAGCCCATGACCCCGATCTTGGCGTTGGGCCACATGAACAGGAATCTTGGGGAGTAGGCGCGGCCGCTGGGGGATTGTCAATCAGTCTTAGTTTCAGGTTACCACAAAGGGGGAAAGGGGGTACTCACCACATGCCATAGTTCCCGGCGCCGGCACTGGAGCCAAACACCACGGTGAACTTGGGCACATCGGCACACGCGACGGCCGTCACCAGTTTGGCGCCGTTCTTCGCGATCCCGCCTTTCTCGGCGTCGGCGCCGACCATGAAGCCCGAGATGTTCTGCAGGAAGACCAGGGGGATGCCGCGCTGGGCGCAGAGCTCGATGAAGTGCGCCCCCTTCAGGGAGGACTCGGAGAAGAGGATGCCGTTGTTGGCGACGATGCCCACCTGGTGGCCGTAGATGCGCGCAAAGCCCGTCACGAGCGTGGTGCCGTAGTCGCGCTTGAACTCGGCGAACTCGCTGCCGTCGACGATGCGGGCGATGACCTCGTGGGCGGGGATCTGGCGGCGGAGGTTGGTGCCCACGATGCCGTTGAGCTCGCTGGGGTCGTAGAGGGGTTCTTTGATGGGTGCTGTTGTCGCTGCTGCTGCTGTGTTGGATAGACTGCCTGGCGTAGAGGGTAGGTTCGTTTGCGGATAGTTCAGGTTGGAGACGGACCGTCGCGCCAGAATGATGGCGTGGGCGTCGTCGACGGCGAGGTAGTCCGTGACCCCTGAGATCGTGCTGTGGAGGTGCCCGCCGCCCAGATCCTCGGCGGAGACGACCTCGCCCGTCGCGGCCTTGACCAGCGGCGGGCCGGCCAGGAAGATAGTGCCCTGATTCTCGACGATGATCGTCTCGTCGCTCATGGCGGGCACGTAGGCGCCGCCGGCCGTGCAGGGGCCCATGACCACGGCGATCTGCGGGATCCCCAGCGAGCTCATCCGGGCCTGGTTGAAGAAAATGCGGCCGAAGTGGTCGCGGTCCGGGAAGACGTCCGCCTGGTGCGGCAGGTTGGCACCGCCCGAGTCGACCAGGTAGATGCACGGCAGTTTGTTCTCCTGCGCGATGGCCTGCGCACGGAGATGCTTCTTCACGGTAATAGGATAGTAGGTGCCGCCCTTGACCGTGCTGTCGTTGGCGACAATCATGCAGTTCACCCCCTCCACCGTTCCGATGCCCGTGATGATTCCCCCGGCGGGCACATCCTCTCCATAGACCTCGTGGCCGGCGAGCGGCGAGAGCTCGAGGAACGACGTGCCCGGGTCAATGAGGGCGCTGACCCGGTCCCGAGGAAGCATCTTGCCTCTGGCTAGGTGTTTGTCCTTGGCCTTTTGGGGACCGCCTTGCGAGATTGTGCCGTGGAGACTGGCCATCCGATCAAGGAGTTCTTGCATCTGTTGGGCGTTTTCCTGGAATTCGGACGATGTAGTATCGACGGCGGTGGGGAGAACGGATATGGCAGATGCATGATGGGGGTGTGTGTAGTTGGCAATTGATCTTGAGAGTATGCGAGGGGAGGTTATGGTTGTAGATGGACGCAGTGCAAGTCGTCGATATGGAAGGGCGACAGTGTTGGGTCTCAGGCTCCGCAGAAGCGGAGACGGAGCGCGCATTGCGGGGAGAGAGTGGGCAAAAGCTGGGGAAGACGAAGGGTGCGGATACCGGGGATCAAGGAACGCCAACTGGTAGACGACTACTAGACCGCACTATTGCATGATTCTGTGCAAGAACCTGTGCAAGAACCTGTGCAAGAACCAGATGGTGAATAGCAGATACTGTATGCTCTTTATTTCTGTGGAATGGAGAAGCCGAAGGAGAAGGGAAGGAGAAAAGAGGAGTCGGCGAAAGGGAGGGGAGGAGAGGAGGAGCAGGTGACATGCGGAGAAGCATAGCGCTGTTTGCCGTGTTTAGCCGCCGTGACATCGACACTGTTGTTGCAGCTAGTGCTACCGACGCTCTCCCCTCTCTATCCTCCCTTGAGGGTATAAATCATCAAGCCTGTTACCTCTCAACGTGGATCTATTCCATAAATAACCACCGAGACACAATTGATCTTACCATGGCTGCCCTTCCCCGATTCCCCAGTCTTCTCCGGACTTCCTCCCGGACTCTAATCAGACGAATCCACCATCCCCTCATCCAGCCCCCCGCACTACGCACCCTAGCAACCAAGCACCCGAAGGACTTCGTTCCTCCAACGGAAGACGACTTGCTCGAGCTACGAGAACGAGTCCAAGAGTTCACCCGTAAATAAGCCCGGTACCATAGCTGGAGGACAAGGCACACCTTTACTAACCATCAATCGCGGAATCAAGGGCGCGAGATTCCCGAGGAGCTGGCCGCGCGGACCGACGCCCAGAATGAGTTCCCGGCGGAGATGTGGAAGAAGTTTGGCGATGCTGGGTATGGCCGTCGTCTCTAACTTATGCATCGTCCATTGCAGAAGCGTCCTTGCTGACTCGCTCCATCTACGAACCAGATTCTTGGGCATCACCGCGAACGAGGAGTATGGCGGTCTCGGGATGGGCTACCAGGCCCACTGCATAGTCATGGAGGAGATCAGTCGTGCCTCTGGTATGCACAACTTTCCCTTTGTCTCTCCATCTGGCTGGGCGGGAAACGCAGTGATTCACTGACCCATGGATGTACGAGCAGGAAGCATCGCTCTCTCATACGCCGCCCATTCCCAACTCTGCGTCAACCAACTCTCCCTGAACGGGAACGCCGACCAGAAAGAACGATTCCTCCCCGGGCTTCTCTCGGGAGATAAAGTCGGTGCGCTAGCCATGTCGGAGCACTCGGCCGGGTCCGATGTCGTGAGTATGAAGACAACGGCGAAGGCCGTAGACGGGGGCTGGGTGTTGAACGGAACGAAGATGTGGATTACGAACGTGAGAGACCTTCGCTCGGACTGGCTTGGTTGCTCTAAGTACATGCTGACCGCACGCGCAGGGCCCAGATGCAGACTACGTGGTGGTCTATGCCAAAACGGAGCCGGAGAAGGGGTCCAAGGGTATCACCGCATTTGTGGTCGAGAAGGAGTTTCAGGGGTTCTCCTGCGCCCGGAAGCTTGACAAGCTGGGCATGCGTGGCTCGAACACTGGAGAGCTTGTCTTTGAAGATGTCTTCGTCCCGAAGGAGAATGTTCTCGGCGAGGTGAATCGCGGCGTGAAGGTGTTGATGGAGGGGCTGGATCTGGAGCGCCTGGTGCTCAGTGCGGGTCCTCTGGGGTATGTTTTCTCTGTCTGGCGTTGACTTGACTGGCTGTGGAGGGGGACGAGAAGACTGAGTATGTCCCGGAGCTAACGAATTTACAGAATCATGCAGGCTGCGCTGGATCTCGTGCTGCCCTATACGCACGTCCGCAAACAGTTTGGGACGCCGATCGCTCACAATCAGCTGATCCAAGGCAAGCTCGCCGACATGCACACCAAACTGGCGGCATCGCGGGCCTACACCTACGCGACTGCCCGGCAGATCGATAACTCGGCCGGTTCTCCGTCCGGAGCCATCATCCGCACCCAGGACTGCGCCGGGGCGATCCTCTATGCTGCGGAGCGAGCGACAGAATGCGCGCTCGATGCCATCCAGCTCATGGGAGGCAACGGATACATCAACGAGATTCCGGCGGGGAGGCTGCTACGAGATGCGAAGTTGTACGAGATCGGGGCGGGAACGAGCGAGATTCGGCGGATGGTGATAGGACGGGCATTCAACAAGGAGTACGCATAGAACCAGAGATTAATTAGTATGTCGGGTTCAACAAATCTGTATAAACTGCACAAATATCAAGAAAGTCATAACATCATAACGCTCATTCGCGATGGATTGCGTTCCGTTATTTATTCCTCGCTGATCTGCGCACAGGGGCCGACGGTGCAGCAGCAGGTACGGGGACGGGGGCATCTTTACTGCTGTTAGCCGTTCCGGCTTTCGTGGAGGATGCGACCCTCTTGGCCCGGGTCTTTGCTGCAGTTTCCGGGATATCGTCGACCGCATCATCGGCCTTGCGCTTCCTGGACCGGGGCGCTGTCGGTTTCGCGACCGACTCATCGAGCGAGGACCCATCCGCCGCCTCCTCATTTACTACCACCCCGTTGGTGGCGGCGGCAGCTTCAGCTTTAGGACCCCCTCCTTCGAAAGAACCCCCATCCCCAACCTCACCACCGTCGATGACCAAGCCCGCCGCGACAAACCCCTCCCCATTAACCACACCACCCTTACCCACACCTTTCCCTATATCATCCCCAACCTCCTCCATCGTAGTAGCAACAACACCATCCACCTCCCGACTCTCCGCATCCCCCCTCCCCTCCGCCCCCGCACTACTACCCCGCAAACACAACCCCTGCTGCTGCTGCTGCTGAATCGGCGCAGGCTTCCTCCCAGCCCCGGTCCCCGCCACCACGCCCACGGCAGCGGTCATCCTAGGATTGGCACTCCGAAACACCTCGCGCCAATTCTTCAGCAGCGCCACCTTCTCCCCCTCGCCGGGTTCATGCAACGCGACCACCGATTGTTGTTCCTTCTCCTGGTGCGGGGATTTCCAGACCACACTCTGGAACGCGCCGAGATCGAAAAACGGGGTTCTTTGGGCAGCCGATTTTGGTGCACGTGGGTGTTTGGTCACAGCAGCAGCGCGGGGAGGGTGGCTGTGCTGCTTGTCATGATGGCCGCCGTCGCCGTCGCCGGCAGGTAACAGGCCCAAGGCGCGGGCGCGGCGCACGGCGGTCGGATCCTCGTCGTAGTAGTCATCCGACAGATCGTCCCAGTCGGAGAAGTAGTCTTCGACTTCGAGGGCGGGGTGGTCGTAGAAGATGGCGTCGTTGGTGGAGGTTGCTGCTAAGTCGTCCTTTTTTTTTGTGGCAGGTGTTGTCAGTGAGGGGGACGGAATTGAGAGTGTGTTAAAGGGAGGTTGATTGGGGTGTAAGATGCGATTCTGGGTCAATGTCTCAGGCAAGTAGGTGGGTTTGACAGTACGTACAGCAATGGTGGGATCGGGTTCCTCCACCCAGAAGATATCCTCGTCGTATTCGTCGTAATAGTCTTCGTCGTCGGACATTGTCTCGGACCCCTTAGTCTTTTGGGTATGTGTTTTAAAGGTATAGGTGTCGTGTGTAGGTTGGAAGTGAGGGATGATGTTGTGTAATCGGAGGTATTTTTCTTTGCAGCCGCAAAGGTGTCAGTGGTGGTGAGTTGAAAGTGAGGGTGATAGAAGAAGGAAAAGTTGCGCGTCAGATTTTCAGTACTTGGTGTTCGTTGGTTTCTTCTGGTGTTGTGTATATACTGATCAGGTAAAAAAAAAATGAATGAGATAAACAGAGATATGAACCAAAGAGAAAGAGCGCGCGCAGAGACAACAAAGGAGGCTAGCGACCGAAGTGTCGATCGCGAATGGAGAGAGAGGGAGAGGGAAGGCAGGCAGGCAGGCAGACAGACACTGACGACTGACGACTGACTCTGATGCAATGGCTGCTGACCCGGTTTCGTTTCTTTCAGTCTTCGAAAAAAACCCGGCCGGTGGAGTCCACGGTCACGTGCAGCGGCTTCCCCGCAGCCGTCGCTTTGCGTCGGCCCAAGGGGGTCTCCGCTCCAACAAGCTGGGGGGAGAGGTTGCATCTACAAGAACCGGGGTTGCTGCTCGCCGGTTGCTCAACTTACCGATGTGATTGATTCGAGATCCGGAGTCTTGTTCTTACATTACAGCAAGAATATGCGACTATCTGCGAGCATCCTGGAGCTTTGTTGACTGATCCCCTGCGAACCTCTATTCTGGTCATTCGTGATGACCCTCTCAGCGCTTCTCCGGACTACATCCCGCCTAGGGCCGACGGCGGTTCGTAGAGCCAGAAGAGCAGCTTCCACCCTCTCCGCCGATGCGGCTACAACCCAGAAGTCCTTGGATTCGATCCTGATCGCGAATCGAGGAGAGATTGCACTGTGTGTGCTTTTCCGTTGCTGATCTAAGCTTTGCAGTGACTGACCTGACCACCAAATAGACGAGTCGGACGCACGGCCGCCCAGCATGGTATCCGGGTGACGACGCTCTACACAGATCCGGACAGCAAAGCTCAACATGCCTTGAGCTCGCCGTTCGCCTATAATCTCGGGTCGGTTTCGGCTTACCTGGACGGGGACCGAATTATCGAGATCGCGAAGAGGGAGGGCTGTCAAGGGATACACCCGGGATATGGTTTTGTGAGTGACTGCCTGGTACTGGGCCATATGCACCTGAAAGCTCATAGCATCTAGTTGAGTGAGAACTCTGCTTTTGCAAGGAAATGCACAGAAGCTGGGCTGGTCTTCATTGGTCCGCCATGGAAAGCGATCGAGGATATGGGTGATAAGAGGTAGGCTGACTGATGCACTTCCACCTTACTACAGAACTGACTCTAAGCAGCCAGTCCAAAAACATCATGACCGCTGCGGGTGTCCCGTGCGTGCCCGGCTACCATGGTGAAAACCAAGACGCCGACTTCCTCGAGGCAGAGGCCGACAGAATCAAGTACCCCGTTCTGATCAAAGCAGTCAAAGGCGGAGGCGGCAAGGGCATGCGCATCGCACACTCCAAAGCCGATTTCCAGGCCCAGCTCCAGTCCGCCAAGTCGGAGGCCATGAGCTCCTTCGGGGATGATCACGTTCTCGTGGAGAAGTACATCACCACACCGCGTCACATCGAAGTTCAAGTCTTCGCCGACAAGCATGGAAACTGCGTGGCCCTGGGAGAGCGCGACTGCAGCATCCAGCGGCGACACCAGAAGATCCTGGAAGAGTCCCCTGCTCCCCATCTCCCAGATGCGACCAGGAAAGACATCTGGGCGAAGGCTAGATCAGCCGCACTGGCGGTGGGCTATGAGGGCGCGGGCACGGTCGAGTTCATCTTTGACAACGACAGCGGCGAGTTCTTCTTCATGGAGATGAACACCAGACTGCAGGTCGAACACCCTGTCACGGAGATGGTGACCGGCCAGGACCTGGTGCATTGGCAGATCAAGGTCGCCGAAGGCGCTCCATTGCCATTGACCCAGGACGAGGTGGAGGCTTACATGGCTACCAGCGGGCACGCGATCGAAGCTCGCATCTACGCCGAGAACCCCGATCAGGGCTTCATCCCAGACTCTGGCACCCTCCTGCACGTCCGCACGCCCGCCGCGACCGAGGATGTCCGCATCGACGCAGGCTTTGTCGCAGGCGACGAAGTATCCGCCCACTACGACCCGATGATCGCCAAGCTCATCGTGCGAGGCGCCACGCGAGAGGAAGCCATTCGCAAACTCGCCGCCGCGCTGGAAGAGTACGAGATCGCGGGGCCGATCACCAACATCGAATTCTTGAAGACCATCTGCCGCAGCTCTGATTTTATCTCTGGGGACGTGGAGACTGGATACATCGATAAGCACCGCGCGGAATTGTTTCCGGCGAAGACCATTGATCCTGAGGTGCTGGCCCAGGTGGCACTGGCCTGTCTGCAACGGGATGCCAGCCTTGCGTCTCGCGTGCAGGCTAGCTTCGAGGGCTCAGGGATTGGCTTTAGCCCCGGCTACCAGGCGCATCAGGTATCCTTTGCAGACCTGACACCCGGCGCTAAGGATGACTCGCGACACGAGGTCCGCATCCAGCAAACCGGCGACAATACATACAACGTCACCGTACAAGGCGTGGTGTTCGAACAGGTCGTCAGCCACGACAACTCGAACTCCAACATCATCACCTCCTTCTTCCCCCACACCCGCCTCGACACCACAGTCATCCGCGACGCGGACACAATCATTGCCTTCCAGAAGGGCACGCAATACCGCCTGACCATCCCACCGGCCAAATGGATGGAGAAAGCATTGGGCATGAAGGACGTCAAGAACAGCGTTCTCGCACCGATGCCATGCAAAGTGCTGCGCGTGGAGGTGGCCGCCGGCGACACGGTCGAAAAGGATCAGCCGCTTGTGGTGATCGAGAGCATGAAGATGGAGACGGTCATCCGCAGCCCACATAAGGGTGTCATTGCCAAAGTGGTCCATCAGAAAGGAGTAAGTCAGAGCTTTGCTATCTATATCCCTGCCCGATTATTGTTTCGTCTTGCCATCTCGCCTGCTCTGGGCGATCTTCCAGGGGTTTGGACAGGATGAGATTCTCGCACCTTCTAGCCGGATTGTTCTAGGTTTTCCAGACTGGAATTGTCTGGGGCTTGTCCTCGTCCATTTCTCTACGTTCGTGGGGTTGTGTGACCGTGCTCTCCGGATGACTACACCGTCGCCGGAGCTCGATTCCCCACTCGCAACCTTTTTCATTGTTTTGTTTCGCTTTGCCAGGGAAAACAGCTGCAGTCAGATGACTAACAGGTACCTTGCAGGATCAATGCAAAAGCGGGACGCCGCTGGTCGAGTTCGCAGAGGAGAGCGGCGGTGAGTGAAGCAGAGAAACATGGATCTCGAGCGACAGTTTTGCGCTTAGAAAATGTAGACATGACCCAGGTCAACCGGTGAGGGTCCGTATATGTGCCAACTGAGCGGTCTCGCGGGCAATTTCTGTCGTGTATTCGGTGTTGATTTTGGAGCGTCATTCAACTTATAAATGCAATCCCTTGTTCTTGGTAAGCTCAACTTGAAGCACCAGCTCTCCGTAATTTGGGGGTGTTGCAGCATAAGGCGACGTTGGTGTGAGCGGAGGATGGATGGAGCCTAAACTGATTCCTGAAACTTCGATGTAGACCGCTTGCTATGAATTAGGAGCAGGAGCCGCTGGTATACTGCTACCTCGGATGGAGATAACCCATTCGTAGAGGGGGAACTGACAGATCATCCGGTATTATGCTAACTGTCAATCTCTCACTGACAACCCGTAAACGCGAAGAGCGACACCGCCGCTACGGAGTCCTGCACCGAGCATTGAGTTGCAACCCGCGTCCCGCGGCATAAATCATACATACGGCCTCCCCTTAAAGCAGGCGCCGGGAGCAGCGCCGCAGTTGTCGCTGTCATACCGACCAAGAGAGAGGAGAGCGTTGAGTAACTCAATGGCCAGGTATCGGAGGATTTCCCTCCCCTTCGAAACTGTTTTGAATGGGATATGGGATCCATACGCTTGGGGCTCGCCGCTCGTGGCTTGTGCCCAACCGACCGACCCCCATTCCGATCCCCACACCCCGATCAGCGCGGGATGCCCACCCAGGAAATTAGAGGGTCCCGCCATTTACTGTGTAAGACCCCCTCCTCCTCCATCCTCAGTTTTACAAGTACTTGGTGCAAAGGAGGGATGGGGGTTGATAAAAGTACGGAACTCGTGGACAGGTTGCGACGACAGCTGCCAGCTGCAGTACAGTGTGTATAGTAGATTCATGGGCTCGTTGGGGGGAGGTAGGTGGCGCTCCGCAGGTATCCGCGGGGTTGGGGGTTTACATCAATCTGGCAACTCCGCTGTTGGCGTAGCCTACTTGACGTTTGCAACCTGGGGTAGTAGTCTAAGAAATGAGATGACGGTGGCGGTCGTATCTACCGGGTCCACTGGGTCGAGGCTATGTGTAAATTGACAAGGATCGAGAAGGGGCTGGGCGTGGCTGGAAGACGTTGTTGGGGCGGATATAAATATAGATAAGATAGAGATAGCCCGGTCTGTGAGACCCTGGCTGGGTCATGTGGCCAGGTGAAGGAAGAATGAACCGCTGAAGGGGGGAAGGGGGAAGCTGAGGAACCGAGCTTGGTCTGGATTTCTGAGCAGTCGTCGCTTGGCGCGTTTTATTTCATCGACAAGATAGATCGGAGACATTGGCGATGATTGGATGCCCCCGGCAGTCGGTTGATGTCGATGATATGAGTTTCTTCCAAGTTGTCTGTCACCGCTCCAACAACAGCTCTCAAGCATCCGTCATGGCTCTGTCACAAGTCAGACACGAAGAAGGACTAGGTTTCTTCCCGCGGATTCCATACTTCTGACTAGTCGAAGCCGACAGGGGATCGTCCAGAAGGCCGGTCTGAGGCCACTCTGTGGTCAAGTCACGCGGAGGCGAAGAGCACAATCCTGGTCCGATCGCTGCATGGCGGTTGAGGCCTGGCCCAGCGATGCCTCATCACCGCCTGACATCACCTGCGATTGGGAGTTGTGAGAAAAAAAGCAATATTCCAGAAGACTTGTAGCGGCGAGAGGGTGGTAAACGGGGGGTTGTGGAGGGAAAACAACCCAACCAGTCGGCTGGGTCACACCGCAACAGCCGCAATAACAACAACAACCGCCGCGGCGGAGTATACGTATACTCATTCCCCGGCTCCTCAGCTTTATCTATCGACTCCCTTTGGAATAACTTAATGGAGGGCTGCTTTCTTCTTTGGGGCAATGCCGGTTCCTTTTTCAGCCCAGCCCTTGAATCCGTTTTTGACATTTTGAATTGTCATTCGCTCCGACCCTGACCTGACCTCTCCTGGTTTTGCCTTCGATGGATTCATTGCCCCCATGTTTGTTTGCCTTTTAGGCCCTGCATCTCCTCTCTCTTGATCAGACCCTTTCTTTCTCCCTCCACTGTGCTCATCATCTCCCTACTTGTAAGTGTCCCTAGATACTTATACTAATACACGCCAATTCCTCTGTCGTCCTACCATTTGACCTACTCATCCCCCAACAACCTTCACTAACCGCATCGATATAGCGTCTCATCACTCCCCTCACAATGTTCAGACCCGCAGTCGTCCGGCAAGCCGCAAAGGCACTCAGCCAATCCACGCGCCCAACCCCAACCACCGCATTCCTCCGCCCCCTCACCTCCACAGCTCCGCCCCGAAAGGACGCCCGCAAGAGCACGCAAGACCCCCTCCTGGCGGCCACCACCACGGCCCCGGGGGGCGCGCTGGAGGCGGAAGGCCAGTACGCGCGGACGGACGAGAAGGTCAAGATCGAATACCCGGACGACGAACACATGCCCCGCTCGCCGGTCGTGCAGGGCCGCGGCGGGATGCACTTCAAGCGAACGCTGGCCCACTTCTCACTGGAGAACAAGGTGACGCTGGTGACGGGGGGTGCGCGCGGGCTGGGGCTGGTCATGGCGCAGGCGATTGTCGCGTCGGGGTCGGATCTCGCCATTGTCGATCTGAACAGTAGGTCTTGTCCCCGGTTGATTTGGGCTGGGTTGGGTGGCAGCCATCGATCAGGGACTGACGGAGTCAACCACAGAGCAGGAGGCCGAAGAACAAGCGAAGAAGCTGGTGGAACAGTTCCAGAAAGAGAATCCAGGATTGGAGGCGGACCAGTACGTCACGATTGCTCCCCGACCTTGGACGCGGTGGTCTCACGCTGATTGACAACCCCGCAGAATGCCCAACGTGACGGCGCACTACTCGGACGTCTCGGACCCGGAGTCCGTGAGCAGCGCCATCGCCGAGGTGATCGCGCAGCACGGTCAGATCGACCACCTGGTGACCTCGGCGGGGTTCACGGAGAACTTCGACGCGATCTCGTACCCGCACGACCGCATGCAAAAGCTGTGGGGCGTCAACGTCGACGGCACCTACCTGTTCGCGACGGGGGTCGCCAAGCACCTGATGGAGCGGCAGGTCGCGGGGAGCATGGTGCTGATCGGCAGCATGTCCGGGGCGATCGTGAACGTGCCCCAGCCCCAGGCGCCCTACAACGCCGCCAAGGCCGCCGTCCGCCACCTCGCCGCCTCCCTCGCCGTCGAATGGGCCGGCCACGACATCCGCGTCAACTGCATCAGCCCGGGGTATATGCTGACAGCCCTGTAAGCTTCCCGCAACCCCCAGTAACTTGAGCTTCAAGCCTGCTAAAACCCCCCCCCCCTCCAAACAAGCACGCGCAAGATCCTCGACGAGAACCCCGACCTCCGCGACAAGTGGATCTCCTTGATCCCCGTCGGCAAGATGGGCACCCCCGAGGACCTGATGGGCGCCGTCACTTTCCTCCTCAGTGACGCTTCCCGGTACATCACCGGCGCCGATCTGCGGGTCGACGGGGGCTACACCTTGACCTAGCTTCAACCCCTTACACCCGATCATTAATGTTGATATGTACCGGTACAATGCCAATCAAAACTGATGTACTTACTTGCATGGGAGATCAAAGCGGCGTGATTTAGCTGTTAGCGTATCTCCCTTCGCCTAATGATATCGTTTCCCGAACCCTCTTCTTGTCTTGTTTGGCTCAGGGGATTGTATGCTTCTCTTCTTGATAACGAAGCGGGGCGGGGTCAGTGCCCACAAAAACCCCCCGTTGAGCTGCATCATTGCATCATGGCACAGTGTGCAATCATTCATCACACAAGTGGACTCATTGCTGCAATGAACCCAGCGCTCGCGAGAAGGAGGCGAAAAGTCCACGCCAAGATACGGAGTAGTATGATGTTATTTGCCCTCCTTCGAGCTGCGTACAAGCCATGTATACACTACCCAATGCAGTCATATTTCCTTGGACGATGACGATCGGACCCTGGTTTCGGAGGATGTACGTAAATGTATATGTACAGTATAGTCTACTGTACTTGTAGGGTGAGCAGGGACAGGAAGATCAACAGCGGCGGCGGCGATATTGCGGGGTAAATCAGAGGACGGGGCGAGGGAGCCTAGAGGTGTACTGTACCGCCGGGCAGTGTTTTTAAGTATCTCGAAATGTTTGCTTGTTCGTTGGTGATCAGTGACCAATGCTGGACTGCACTAGGTACAGTACTACGGTAGTCTTTGGACGATCCCAGTTGCACCGTATAGCTTACACGGCAGTAGGTCCAAAAGGACGAAGTCACAAGACCTCAAGCAGAAGGGTAGCACTCATCCCACCAACCAACACAAATTACTTGGTTATCATGCGCAAAGGAGAAGCAGCAGCTCTCAGAAACGCAATCTATTCATCTAGACTCTAGACCATACAGCCATACATCATTATCACCATGAGTATGGACTTACTCTATGTTTTATGCTGCAGACGACAGCGACTACTCCACCTGTTCCACAGTCGCCTTCTCCATGAACTGCTCGACGACCCGATCGCCCACGGGCCTGCGCTTGGACATGGCGACGGCCTCGAAGATGGACCGCGAGTCGCGGAAGATCTCGTCCACCTCCTCGAGCGACCGGTTCTTGGTCTCGGGGTAGAAGAAGTAGATGGCGGGCGGGATGATGCCCGCGATGACGGTGTAGACGATGTAGTACCGGTAGCCGATGTCGGTGACGGCGACGGGGGTGATCATTGCCACGACGAACATCCTACACGGGGTTAGACTCTACTATGTAAATGACAGACTGGGACAAGGCACATACCATAGCCACTGATTGGCGATGGCGAACGACTGCATCGCCACGCGCAACCGCGCAGGGGCCACCTCGGCCGGGTAGAGGAAGTTGGCGCCCAGGAAGCCGACGGGCAGGAAGAAGTTGTACAAAAAGATAAAAAATGCGGAGACGATGGAGGCGGTGTGGTTGTCCTGGAAGGAGTTGGAGACGGCCAGGGCCAGCATGCACAGCGACATGCCGCCGCCGCTGACCATGAAGGCGGTGCGGCGGCCCATGCGGTCGATGATGGCGAACCCGACGAAGCAACACAAAAACTTCCAGGTCAGGGCGCACGCGGCCAGGATCTTGGACAGGCTGGCCCCCAGCCCCAGGTCGGTCTCGAAGATCGTCGGGATGTACACCGAGATGAGCGTGCCGCCGCTCATCTGCTGGAAGAACTGCAGCATGATGCACAGGCAGAAGCGGTAGAAGAGCTTCTCCTCGCCCATCGTGAAGATGTCGCGCAGCCGCAGGTTGCCGTTGGAGGTCTCCTCGAGGGAGACCTCAAAGGCGCGCAGCTCGGCGACCACCTCGAGGGACTCGAGCGCCTGGCCGCGCAGGGCAGCCAGCGTGCGCTGCGCCAGGTCGGGCCGGTTCTTCATGACCAGCCACCGGGGGGACTCGGGCAGAAAGAAGATGCTGCCCATGACGATGAAGGAGAAGATGGCCGGGATGGCCAGCGAGACGCGCCAGGCCGCCGATGACGCTTGCATGTGGTAGAAGCCGAAGTTGACCCACTGCGTCAGCGCAAACCCCAGCGCGATGAACATGCCCGTCAGCACCACGTTGCGTCCACGCTGCGCCGCAGGCGAGCATTCCGACTGCCAAACCGGCACGGTCGCGCTCAGCATGCCCACACCCACACCGAGGATCACTCGGCCCACGACAAATTGCGACAGAGCAAACGCCGTGCACTCCAGGGCCTGTCCGATCAGGGCCACCAGCGCTCCCACGAAGATCGTTCGCCGGCGACCGAGGATGTCCCCCACTGTCGTACAGGAAAGAGCCCCGATGAGAGCCCCGATTGTGTAGGAGGCCACCACTGCGCCTTGCACGGTGGCATTGTGATTTTCCTGAGCCCCGGTCGTGTTTACGGTGTCGATTTCGGGGAATTGTCGGATCCAGGAGGTGAAATCATCCAGACCACCTACACCAGATTGATTGTATCCAAACAGGACGAAGGAAGGTAGCGAGACCAAGAAAATTTGGGCATAGCGGAGGGCTGATCCCTGCATCTTGACTCGGATTGGCTCTGACTTCGGCTTTTGGCTGTGTCAAGAGCAAGGCAGGAGCTATGCAGTGGAAAGAAAAAAAACCTTAGGAAGAGGATGGAGCGAGGGATTCAAGTAAGTGGGAAGAACGCAAGAAGGACTACCCCCTGAGGCAGCCTCCGGATACACGCAGCTGGCTGTTATCTTGCTTATGGGCTGATCCCCGCAAGTATCATCCCGCCCAGATTCAGACATCTCCCACCCCACGTCTGTCGGTACTTCGTCGGCTGACTTGGGTAGTAGTCATGGCTGACTTGCTTCCTGCAGCTCGGATTGGGTTTCGCTGAAACGGCAACGCGGAACACAAGTGTCCGGATTTTGAGAGCTGAGCTGTCATTTGGCCAGAGAGTGGGTTTGGGTGGGATGGGGGAAAGCAGAGTCAAGATACGTGCGTCCCCCCACGAGCAGTCGGCAAAGTGGCTAAACCAGCGAGAGTCCGGTGAGCAGAGAGGTTGAAGCGTCGGCTTCCTTCCAGTCATTGCCTGGCTGATTCGACATCTCCAGCTGTTTGTTCTCCGCAAAGAATGCACCCCAGAGTGGGGGAAGACCCAGAATTTTTCCGAAGGGGAGCGCGGAGGTTGACCGAGGCCGGTATCCACTTCGCCATGGTCAGTTTGTGTCTGACTGTCTGACGGGGGACTGCGACATTTTGCAATAATCATAGGACGGTTGCGTTGGCATCCACATCATCCAGGGATCCGTCGTGGCCGTGGTCGACTAAAATTGTGAGCCATGAATCCATGATGAGCTCGGCCGACAATCCTTAGGACAAGTCGGCCCTCGACACACAATCCGGTGAGATCTGGTCTCGAATCGGGCCAGGTCAGCCTTGCAATTCGGCATCAGTTGAATGGGCAGTACCCGGGCAGCTGCTTAGATTTCCTGCATTGACCCGGTGGTGATTGGGCTTGCTGGGCTTGCTGGTTCCGAGTCTAACCACAGGGAGAAGGACGGCCCGAAAGGGAAAGCTTGCCAGGTTGCCAAGAGTGCTTAGCCAGGTTATGTCATCCGAGGTCCACGGTGCACTCTAGGACGTCTGAGAACACTTGGTGCGCTCCTCAGTCCTTTCGCAGACACTCTCGCTTAAGCAGAAGTCGTCGCTCAACTCATGGAAAGATCATACCATCGGCCAACTGTGGGCCACCCGCCCTTGCAGGTTGTCACTAGAGCGGCATCCAAAGCCCCAACGACTCATCGACCTGTTCAAAATGCGTTATTGTTGTGCTGTCTGACAGCTTTTGTGTGATAAATCCATCATGGCATGGCTGATAGGGCGAGTCCGACCCGGTCTGGAAGATTGAAGATAAGGGCAATGAATTTGCGAGATAGAGCAATGCAAAGCAGGTACTCAGCAAGTCCCTGATCAAGCCAGATTGCTGACTGCCTGATGCCTCGATATGTAGAAAGAGATCCCAGCCTTGAAACATATATACGGTCTTGTGGTCGCTGAACACCCTCAAAAGCGCTGTAGTACTAGTGAGACATTGATGCGCGGAAGCATTGTTCACTGTTTGCCATGATTTTCGCACCATCAGCTCAGGTCGCGAGGCCCATGCTCGTTGTCATGTCTTGGCCTGAGGGGGCGGGCAAAAGGTTCAGCCGGGATGAAGACAAGACCACACCATCAACCTCGGCTGCATAACTGGGCTTTGCATTCATCCAGATCAACATATTTCCCCGGCTCCCCCGGATTACCCCACAGCTACCAAAATTCTTACCCCCCCGAATGCACCCCGCGTTTTCTTTGTCGACCCCTTCCACTGTTCCTGAATCCCTGAAAGCAACCCTGGTTGTCTATCCCGTGTCGATGAATTCGTCGATACTTGTTGAAAGACGTATGGCTACTGCATGCCCGCCAAGTCAAGCACTGAACCTTCATCAGCGGCCAGCAGAGTGCCAAGAATGTGTACAAGCACAGTCCTTACAAAGAATCGCCGCGAAAACCAATCGTCCCGTCCTAGATTCTTATAGCTGACCGACAGTCCGAAAAGCTTCGACGGGAGAACCCTTTCCCTGTTCCTCTTGATCTTCAACAGACCGTTTAACCCCAAGCGATGAAGGCCACGTTCAATCTCCCGGGTCCTTGGGCGGGGTTGCGCGAGTTGAGACATAAAAGGCCGCTGTCTCCCATCGTTCAATCCGTGATACCTATCCATCACACATCATCGTCATGTTTTTAGATACTCTTCGCGCAGCGGTGGGGCTCATCGCCTTACTGAACCTAGGCCCCGGGTCATCTGCATCCCCCATCTCACCAGGCTCAATCCTGGGAGAAGGACTTCTTGTCCAGACCTCCAGCGGCCCAGTTCAAGGCTTCGTCAACCTCACTACCCCCGATGTCCGTCAGTTCCTGGGGGTTCCATTTGCAGAGCCTCCCGTAGGGGATCTTCGGTTCGCCAAACCCGTACCGAAGCAGCCTAATGGCACGGTCAATGCTTTTGCACTCCCTGCCTCCTGCATGCAGCAGACAAGCAATAGCACGTCGATCTACACGGCGTATGAGACCGGGTTCCTGATCAGCGGAGGGGACTCGGAAGATTGCCTCTACCTCTCGATTTGGGCTCCATCGGTGGAGAAGATCCGCTCTCAGCAGCGCCCGTTGCCAGTGCTGCTTTATGTCCCTGGAGGAGGATTCACGAGCGGAGGGCAGGCTTCCTTGTATAAGATCCCGGATAACTGGGTGCAGCGGACGCAGGCACATATCGTGGTTATCATGAAGTATTTCCCCCCTGTATGGTGGTATAATGGAGCACGCGGCTGATCGATTAAAGCTATCGTGTCAATGTCTTTGGATTCCCCAATGCTGAGGGACTGGAGAATCAGAATGCGGGACTGCTCGACCAGCGATTGGCGTACGTCACTTAGCCCCTGCAATCATAGTGGTCTGCGAGATAGCTGACGTGATATAGCGTGGAGTGGGTACACGACAATATCGCCAACTTTGGCGGAGACCCGGATCGAATCACGCTTTGGGGCCAGTCCGCCGGAGGAGGCAGTGTCTCGCTCTACACCTACTCCTACCCCAACGATCCCATCGTGGCCGCCATCTCTGCCGACTCTGGTGCCCCTGGCATCGTAAGCTTTTCGGATTACACCCACAGCAACTTCACCTTCTTGGCGGGTCTTGTCGGCTGCGGTGGACTGAACAGCTCCGCCGAGCTCAGCTGCGTGCGCAGAGTGCCCGCACGGACTCTGGAGACCGCCTTGTCCACATACTCCGGCACACCGTCCATCTCCTTCAAGCCTTCCGTAGACAACGTCACCGTCTTTGCCAACTGGACCGAACGGGCACTCGAAGGCAAGGTGGCTAAGATCGTGAGTGCTGCGTTGCCTCCTGTATCCCCCTCGTCATCTCTCCAGCTAACCCCGGCAAACCCAGCCCATGATCATCGGCAGCAACACCAACGAAGGCGCCGGCTTCGTCTCCTTCACGCCCGATGGCCCCGGCGCCGCAACGCTCTTCCAGCTCACCGAATCCATCATCGCTTGCCCCGTGGCCCAGGAGGTCAAGAACCGCAACCTGGCCAACCTCCCCACCTACCGCTACCAGTACGCCGGCAACTTCTCCAACATCTCGCCCCTGCCCTGGTTCGGCGCCTACCATAGCTCCGAGCTGCCGATGCTGTTCGGCACCCACTTCCAGTACCGGGGCCCCTCGACGGAGTTCGAGTGGGACGTCAGCTACGCGATGGAGGCGCTATGGCTGTCCTTCGCGGAGGATCCTGCCCGGGGTCCGGCCCGGCTGGCCATCGAGGGGGCGGCGGTGAACCCGAATAATCAGAGTCTATTCAGTTGGCCTGAGTTTGAGCAGGGGTCGGACAATATGTTGTTGTTCGCGGAGGACGGGGTGCTGATGCAACTGGTATCTTCGGAGCGAATTGATGGTAATTGTACGGGGCTGTGACTTTTTTATCTGTGAACGTGAAATTTGGGGATGCTGGAGAGTATATGGTTCAATCGGATGTTTCAATGAAACGATGACATGAGGCGAGAGTTTCTTTCCATTACACGATCTCGGCCAAGCCGCTCGTGCACCACTGTCAAAGTCAATGGCTGTTAAGGTTCGCCGCGGTTCCCACGAGATGATACACGCGTCCTTGAGTGAGTGGTCATGGTAGGATTCGCGTGGCACTGTGCTGCGTGCACACTCGGAGCCTTAGGATTCCAGCGTGTACCGTAGCTAGTAAGTAGCCACAGTAAATCATTCTGTGCACGGCCGTGCCATGCGATGCTAACCCAGGGACCGCCCCATCTCGAATCCGATGCCGAACCCAGATGTAAGCAGTGGATCAGAAGCAGGGCTGCATTGACGTAATCGGCGAGTAATCTGTATAGTCCGATCCGCTACAAACAGTCCACTTACTCCGTATTTATGAGTAAATTGACCGTGTGTGGTTCGAGAATGACTTCATCATCGTGTTTCAGGAAGTATGGGTAGGATTACTCCGTACTGCGTAGTCAGAAGTCATGAATACTTCTTGTTGTTGTGATCCCCCGAGGAGTTGTCACGGGCATGCAGATCGATTGGGGGGCTTGGGGCTTGGCGGCAGTTCCCTGATTTTCTTCCCCTCCTGGGAAGATCCGCTGCGTTCCCACAGTTGGTCCAGCCACTCGTTAGTCTCCAGGCATTCTAACCAGGGTCACCCAGGCTAAGCTAGGGTCCTGGTTCCCTAGTCTCTCTTCCCCCGTCCCTGATAGATTGGGCTCTGAATCATGGAAATCCCCAACTGAATTAACTTGTCGTGGAAGTGGTGTCTTTTTTTCTGTTTCCGGGTTTTTCCAAGGATTGATTTGTTTTGGTTTTTGTTTTCTCTGCCGTTGACGCGGTTGTTCTCCCTCTTGAACAAATCCACATGTCATTGGTGTCAGTTAGTGTTATAGGGTGAACTAGTGGCTGCAGCTTGGCGATAGTTTACGCTGATAGCAGACGGACGGAGTCTAAGAGTCCACCGGTTCCATTCCATCGCCAGGTTATCTTCTCAGGCCCGCCGCCAAGACTGAGTGGGATCGGAGCACTCGCATGCATTGGGTCCGTTGTCTCCATTGAAATTGGATCGAGGGCAGCTAGTCGTGTTTGCTGGTCCTGATTAGGTATATCTTAGATGAATTGCCCCGGCGCGTTGATTGCTACTGCTACTCCCCCGCCTCTCAGTAATCAATTGAACGCGGGATTCAAAGGACATATAAGCTCTAGTGTGCTGCCTGTTGTTGCAGTGAGAGAAGAGTCATACGATTTTCGTTGTTCTGCTGACGGCCGTTTTCCCCGTGGCATTGGAAGTGACCCCCCTTCCACGTTCTCTCCCTCACCATGCATATCTGCAAAACTCTGGTCGCCGCCCTTTCGGTCTCGGCTGTTTCCACTGCACTTGTGTTCGATGGAGAGCCGGACGTCAACAGCAGTGCGGTGCAGAAGCATCTTCAGGATCGGTCGGCATTGATCACCTTGGAGAAGCGACAGCGACAGGGTGCGTAGATCGGATCATCCTAAATTATCTTGCCTCAGACTGACGCGGGCGCAGACCACGCCTTTCGACAAAACCTCTCTGCAGTCGCTCGACAGGCAGATGCCATTGTCGATGCGATCCGTCAATATGAGATTGACAGTTTCTGGAGGGTGCCCGGGACGGTGGAAGACGAGGACAAGGAAAGGTTCGCGGGCGAGATGTTTCCCAAGGCCAAGCCGCTCATTCCCGACACGCAACTCTGGAAGATCGTGAAGCGGATGCCCAAGGGCGCTCTCCTGCATGCCCATCTGGCCTCGATGCTTCCGTATGAGATTCTACTCGACGCTGTCATGAAGACGGAGGGGATGGTCGTCACCGTGTCGCAGCCGGTCACGAATGAAATCGAACAGAAGAACGCGACCCTCACCTTCGCTCACGTCAACCACACAATTGCAGCCTCAGGGCCGGCAATTGATTCCACAGACTACGTACCCAACACTCAGCTCCCGGTCAAGTATGCCGCTCAATCATTCACCGGGGGAAGCCAAGCTTTCGCCGACTTCGTCTTGTCTAAGCTCGAGCTCCAGCCCGAGGATTCCATTAGGCACGACCTTGGCGTCGATCAGATTTGGAGGATCTTCCAAGCTGCCTTCACGCCGGCTGACAGTATGATGTCGTACGAACCTATTCTACGGACATTCTACCAACAGCTTTTTGCAGCTCTAATCGACGACGGCATCAACTGGGTTGAAATTCGTGCCAGCGCATCCTCGGGGATTCTGGTCCACCAAGGTGACGAAGATGCTGACCCAAATCTCGATGTGTACTGGCAGGTGATGGTGGAGGAATTGGACAAGTTCAAGCAGACCGACAAAGGGAAGAAGTTCTGGGGCGCCCGTGTCATCTGGTCGGACATCAGAAGCGAGGATCGTGCCTCGCTCACAAGCAGTAAGTGGGCCTGTCCCTTGTATCCGGAAAGGTGGGCTGACATGACCAGGCATGAAGGTTGCTCTCGGGAGAAAGGCCAAGTTTCCTGAACTTATTAGCGGATACGACTTGGTAGGCCAGGAAGATCTTGGTCGTCCTTTGTCCGATGTGGCCCCGGAGTTGGTCTGGTTCCGTGAACAAGCCGAGCGATTGAATCTCACGATTCCTTTCTTCTTCCATGCTGGAGAGACCCTTGGGGATGGTAACTCAACCGACTACAATCTGGTCGATGCGATCTTGTTCAACACTCGACGGATTGGCCACGGGTTCAGTCTGTACAAGCATCCTCAACTTATCGACGAGGTGATCACCAACTCCATCATGGTTGAAGTTTGTCCTATCTCGAATGAGGTTCTCCGCCTTGCGACCGATGTTCTGCATCACCCGCTGCCTGCGATGGTTGCCCATGGCATTGCTACTGCCATCAGCAACGACGACCCCGCAATGCTTGGCCAGGATGCGGCCGGCCTAAGCTATGACTTTTATCAAACCATACAAGGGTTCGACAACATCGGACTTGCTGGACTGGTGAGCGTCAATTCCTGATACTCTTCTACCATTCTTATCTAACCAGCCACCGTGCAATTAGGGAGCCCTCGCTCAGAATAGTCTTCGATGGGCCAACTTCGAGGACCAGTCGGATGGAGATTGGGTTCGGGACATCGATCTTGGAGAACGTGGCACCGGCATCAAAGCGCAGTATATGCAAGTGTGGAACCAGCAATGGGAGGATTTCTGTCAATGGATTGTCGACGAGTATGGCAGCGAGTGGCAGAACGCGACGATGGGAATGACTACAGCATGAGAAGTCAACAGATATATGTATATATGTATGCGTGTCAGATTGATGGAATTGAAAATCCATCTTTTCCTGTCGCAATGTCATCGAAACATCAGTCGGGACCAGTACAACCGATGTCCTGAGTTCTCCAGTAGTGTACCCGAGATGCATTGAGCTTCTGGTGCTGACTCCCGGGGTCTTCGCTACAAGTGATGTCTTTGAGTTGAGTCCCTATCACGTGTCCGAATCTTGACTCAATGCGAACACATCAAGAGAAAGAAGAGGCAGGAGGGTCCTGACATATGAGAGGCGTTCAGTCGGTGACACCACATTGCACAGCACGTGGGTAGTATGGCCGACAAGCTGGACCATTTTGGGGAAGTTATTTGTCGGTGCTGCTTCGCGGGTAGTGGTTGATGCCCATAGGCTGGGCAATTGACAGCAGACCTCCGGTTTCAACCTTGTAGCATTCCAGCGTGGAAGCCTCTGGACCTCGGCTTTCAGCACATTGGTAGGTGTGATCCAAGCAATGAGGCTGGCGGTGAGACATGGTGCATCGGATGAGCGATGATCGCTTGCCCCAACTCGGCTGGTATTGCCTGTGGTTGCCATGCCCCACCAGGCAAGAGCTTAGACGCACTATGTAGCCTTTCCAAGTCCAGAAGTTGCACTGTGTAATCGGGAGGCAAGGACATTGCTTTTGCTGCTATTTCTCCATAGGCGTGTAAAGTGCCCGATCCGCCCCAACCCGGGGAAATGGAGCAGATGAATGCAGCACAGCCACCGGGGGAATCTGCAGTTCCTCGTCTCCCCAGAATGTAGTGACCAACAGTACAGTGACTGTGCGCGGGTAGGCGGTTTAGGAAAGAGCCTCGGAGTTTGTTTCACAGAGGATCTCGAAATCTTAGTCAGATACAGTCAGTCACTAAGAAGAACGCCATGGTCACGAGGGAAGGGGGCGGGAGAGTAAATTTGAGCCGAGCATATGACAAAGACGAGGAAATGAATCACTGATATCTGTCAGATTTGTTTGTTGTCGGCAAGCTCCGAGGGGAGAGCGGAAAAGGCAGCCAACCGGACTGGAGGAAGGAAGAAGGGAGAAGAAAGGCGAGTCTTGCCTTCGCTAAGCGCTTGGGAAGTGGATGAGTGAGTGAGTAGATGACAGGTCAATCCGAACTGTCCGCCTCTTTTCGTTCCGCTCCGACCCTTTCCCCCCAGGGCCGCCCAGGGCCGCCCAGTGCCCCCCGGTTTTCGAGTTTCTTGCAGATATTCTGCACACAAAACTGGGTTGGAGTCAGCCTGCAGTGAATCAGTGCCTGCAGGGCGATTGGAATGAGCAGTGGTCACCTGGACATAGAGCAGAGCGGCAGGAAGCGACGAAGAAGAAGAAGAAGAAGAAGAAGAAGAAGAAGAAGAAGAAGAAGAAGACAACAAGAAAGAAGGAAATGGAATAGGCGGCGGCGGCATCTGCGCCTGCTAATCCCACCCATTATTTACTTGTACTGTACAGTAACTATTTACCCACCTACCATTGACTTATCCTCAGTTCTTGAGTAACTAACTTACAGGACTTGGATTAAGGCTGCAGGCTGAAGATCTCCGGGGTTTCGTATGGCTTGCCCTTGCAGCTGATCCATCCATCGGTCTGGAAAGTGTTCCGACCATCCATTGATCTCCCAAACACAAACACAAACCCTTGTGTGTGAAGTGAGAGAGAGTGAATTGATGAATTAATGGGCCTCCCCCGGATTCGATTCCCTTCTCTTCACCAATTCACCGCCACACGCAACACTGACAGCATCAACTGCTAACACTCGCGCACTTACCTCACTTACCTTCCCTCGGTTCCTCCAGTCCCCCTATTCCCTCAGACTATGTAGCTTGTCTGCTTCAATCCTCTTGTCGTTGTCGTATCCGTCTTTTGGCGGGTTCAGCGGAGAGAATGAAAACAATGGAGCGTCTTCCCAGAGGCTTGTTGTCGACAGCGACCAAGGAGGTTTCTGCAGACCTGAACGGGGCAGACTCAGTGGACGTCGCAGATGTTGCCCGTTTGTGGAGAGGTGAGCGTGGCCGCACCTCCTCTCTTCTGCGATAAATTGTACTTTGCTTACTCTATCCGGCTATGTTTTAGTCTACAGTGCCAACCCCTCAGTGCACAATGACGACAAAGGATACCGGCTTGAGAACTTCTTTTGGAGGATCTGGGGTAGCAAGCGCCTGCTGCGATCTATGACTGGCTCCATGCTAGCCGACCTGTTTTCGAGGATCTCAGACCAGCGTTCGATTTCCCTATCCGAGCTACACAAGGTTTGATGGTTCCTGACACTGCCTGTACGGATATTTCTCTGGGTCTAACCTTCCTCAGGCCCACAAGAGAGCAAGCCAGGCAGACAAGCCACGCAAGCCCAGCAGTGGCAGCGGCAGGCCACTTCCACCCATTCTGAAGAAGCCAAGTAGCAGTCACTCCTCCCACGGAGAAACACACAAGACTACCCGTATTCTGCTCACTGGCCTGGACGGTCAGAGCACCACCCGCAAACCCTCTAATACACCCACGCCCATTCCTACCACTCCATTGATCGTGCCAGAGCCTGCCACTAGAGCTCCGCAGAAGAAGGCTTTTATCGTGGCCGCGAAAGCGAGAGGAGCCAAACGTCGACCAGTGATCATGCGTCGCAAGTCGTCCCAGCACTCCACCGGTACCACGGGCAGTTCTAATCAGGACCCTGCTCCACTGATGACGGATTACCCCGAAACTCGCCCAGTGCTGATGCGGCGCAAATCCTCTCAGCAATCGTCTGGCACCACCAGCAGTTCGGTCTTCGAGGAGACTCCGCCGGAATCTACCCCACTGGATGCTGAAGACCTTCGCGGACCTGCACTCAAGCCACGCGGGTCGTCTCGACTTTCCTCTGGTACTAGTGGTGATTCTGCTCGCATCTTGACTCCGCAAGACGGCTTCATTCCTGAGAGTGTGAGACCTGTTGGATCTCAGAGTTTGATACAGCTTGATTCCTCCCAGCCGCTGTTGGAAACCATTGGCGTCTCTGTCGTTCCAGAGTCGGCCGCATTGACCGTTGACCATTCTCAGATTGAATCCAAGCAGAATGAGATCAAGGTGTCCGAGACTGTGGAAGGTAGGCAGTGACTTGCCACTATAGGAACGGGTTCTGATTCTTTCTCAAGAGGTTGCTATATCCCCCAAGGATACAAACCAAGAGCTGTGTGAAAGCATCAAATCCCAGTCAAAGACACCTGATACAGCTGCCACTCAGCCAGAAGAGCAATTCAAGTCGGGCAGTCTGCCGGCAACATTCCTTGAAGATTTGAGGGAGCTGCTCAACCCAGACAGTGCACCTAGAGCTCCTTCACCACCACCGCGAAAGCGTCCGTGGGGCGACTTCCTGGTCAAGCCACCCACACCAAAGCCGAACTTCTTCGTGCCAAGCGCTATTCGCCGCTATGACTACCGACACCTGGAGCCCGAGAACTACCAGCCGTCTGCGGCCAAGCTGGTCAACAAGAACTTTCGGCAACAGTTCTCGGACAGTGTCCGCCAGGAGCACTTCCCTGCGTCGTCTGTGGGGGTTTCCGGCTTCGGGTCGCTGTCCGCGCCAGCACCCCCAGACCCGATGCAAGCAGCATCTAGTGAGATACTCACCAACACGAACCTGTCTCCTCAGTTTGAGAGCTCACATGGCACTGTGACGACAGCCCCGACCTCTGGCGTGACTATGGAGACCGTATCGGACGATGAGATTTCCGTGCACTCTGATGTCGAGGACGATAGCGCTGAGGAGGACGAGGGACCGGCTTTGCTGACTCCGTTCTCGTTGCCTCCCAGCCGCAGCGGAATCAGCATGATGCTGGAGCAGAGCCGCGGGAGATCTGGGCGGCGCCGTCCTGAAAATACCGAGGCCTGATTGCCAGGAGGTGTTGCAGGAGGATGTTCATAATACGAAGTCACGGGAAACGATCACGATGTATGCAGCGGCATTTCTAAATGAATGATATGGCTTGCTTGTACTTGAGAGATAGAAGAATAGATAAACCATGCTGCTTGGCAATCATAACCCATCGACACCGTAAACACCGTAGAGCCCTCCATTAAGCCACCGATTTTCCCACCCGACCCTGTCTCAGCTTTCCCAGACTCCTTCCTCCCTCCTCCCTTGCCTCCATCCAACCCCCAACCCAACCCCTTCTCCCTTCCACCCTCCATCTCCCACCATCCCCATAACCACCCAAGAAGAGGAAATCAAACCATGCCCCCCTCCTCAACCTCAACCCCCTTCTCCACCCCCACCCCCTCCCCCTCTGCAGAAGTTCTCCTCTGATTCCCCCACCACCTCACCCCGGTCCAACAAGCGGACCCCACCCAGAGCCCCAAATTCACCAAATCCACCCAAACCGCATGCCGCATCCGCCTGGTCTCCCCACTCTCCGTCGCCGACTTGCGGCCCAGATACTCACTCCCGAAGATCCCAAACAGCGTCAACCACACCACACACAGCACCACCTCCCACACAAACAGGGGCAGCTGCCAGCTCGCCCGCCGCGCCACGGGCACCCGTGTCTTCAGGATGTACTGCATCAGCACGATGTAGGCGATCGCGGTGCCGCAGCCCAGCAGGGCCGTCACGATCGCGTACACCCATTTCGCGCCGGCGGTGGCCGTCGGACCCGAGTCGTGGATGGTGTGGATGTGGTGCGCGTAGAGGGCCAGCGTGGTCAGCCCGAAGACGAGTTGGCAGATGTGCAGGCAGAGGTTGAGGTAGTGTTTCGGTTTGCTGCGGCGGAGGTGTGGAGGGATGTTGTTCGTGGTTATGGTGGTGGTGGTGCCAGTTTTGTTGGAGGTGGTGGACATCGGAAAGGAAGAGGAAGGGTCGTAGGTGCCGTTCTTTTTGGCCTTGTGGGTTTTGTGGGCTTTGAAGCCGAATTTGAAGAGGCGGAGGAGGAGGAACCACATTTTTCTTGGTATGGTGGGTTTGGGTTGCTGCGGGGGGGGGGGGGGGGATTGTGGTTGTTGTTGTTGTCGTTGTTATGGTCGTGGTTGTGTGTAGTGTGTGGTGTTGTATGCGCCGGCGCAGGACAACTTTGATATCTTGGGATCTAGATCTGAATGTATGTGTATATGCTGACGCAGATCTATGTAGACGAGAAAAAGGAGAAAGATCAAGGAAAGAAGGGCGCTGCCTCGGGTATATGTCTGATATATGCAGAAGGATAATCTCGAGAGGTAGGTCCACCACAGAATGAAGTGTTGAGAAGTGTCAACAGAATGGAGTGTTGGTCAGTCTCAATATGCAGACTCAAGCTTATGTAGAGAAGAATGTCAATGACCGACAAAAAGAACGCAGAAAGAACAATGAGTGAAAGAACGTTGCTGGCTTGCTTGCTGAACAATCCCCTTCACCTCGCCATTCACCTCTTTATATCCTTCCACGGCTCCCAGACCACCCACCCTCAGCACCTATTTTTATCTTCTTCAGAAAACCCCTCCTCTCCAGGTTGAAACACTATAGCGTGAGTTGACCAAGTAGACCTTGCATCAGCAAACGCGCGCGAAGAGAACCTTGAAGTCAGCCACTGCCACTGCAGGAATCCGATGGGTTCTGCACACTCCTACGGCCCGTTTCAGATCGACAGGCGGCGCTTACAGTACCTAGTAGGTAAGGTACTAGGTAGACACTCCCCACTACCCAAGTGGTTGGTGCACACAAAGCGCCCGCCTTAGCAGTCGGTGGCTGGATTCCAATCGATCCTCGCTTGGCGATTAACTACAAAAGTTCGAAACCTTTCAGCTTCCAGAGTTAACCGCCTGCCTCCCTTGCAAGGCTTCTTTGTTCATCCCATTCATCTCGATCTTCTCCCTAACACAACTGCTAACTGCTACCTAGACAGCATATACACCAGACAGCTGCTACTAAACCAGGCTAACCTGCCAAACCTGCCAAACCTCACATCTGCACATGCCATCAGACCTTATTATTGATAGTCAATCAACCAAACCTTATTCCTATGCAACTATGCAACCCAGTTCATCCCCCATCCTTCCAATATGTATCAATGTTGAAACACAATGCCAATTGGACCAGAAACCATGCATGACGCTGACGTGACATTCATCGACCAGAGCGGGGATTCATTCCATGCAAAACAAGAAAACAAAACAAGGCTAACAATCCATCATGCAGGACAAAAACAAAACAAACCATTAAACATCAAGAGACAACGACTCAAAACCGAACAATCGCAATGGCGGCTCACTGGTCACATACCCGAGCGCCATCGCTTCTTTGTCAGGGCGGCCGCTTCTCTCCGTCAACAACCCCTTTAGCGCCCGACCCCGTCGCCGCCACTTTTGGTGCATTACTCGGTGGCATGGCGCCCTTAGCACTGGTCGGTGGAGCTAAAGGTGGTGGTGCTGGTGGGCTTGGGTCCGCCTCTTCCTCATGCTCGTTGCTCCCATACTCATCCTCATGGGTTCCAGCCCCGCCTCCCATCGAAGAGTGGTCCACAGATGCGCGATCGTACCCATGATCATAGGTTGCCGGCTGAGCTGCCGCCTGCTTAGTGGCATTCTTGGTCGCCTTCTTGCCCTTCCGACCTTTCATCTTGGCTTTCTCAAGCAGCCGCTTCTTCTCTGCTAGTCGCTTGCGCTCCTTACGATCCTTGATTTCGTATTGCCGAATGAGGGCCTCCGGTGGGCGTCCAAAGATACTCTCGTACTCACAGAACTCACAGATCCAGATGTCCTCAATGCTTGGGGGATGGTGGAGATTTGCGTACTGCTGCTGGATTTTGCGTTGACGCGCAGCCAGGGCGTAGATGCTCCCTGGCGATCGCTTTTTCTTCCTGGCCGCCGGGGCTTCACCCGTGCCCGCTTGTGCTTGCTGTGCTTGGTGCTGAGATTCTTGCGAGTTGGGTTGAGCAGCCATGTTGGGGCTCGTTTGTGTTCCCTGAGAGGGACCCCTCGGGTTCGGTGCGGCAGCCGGGAGAGACAAGGGTGAGCGGTGGTGTGGGGGATACGAAGTCTGGGGTTGGAGCGCCATGCCTCTCGAGGAATCGGATTCACACGTGAATGTGAATTGTGTCTTGGTAGGCGTGGGAGTTTGTTGCTCTAGCATGCTAACATGCTTGGGACCGGTAGGGGGAGGGGCAAACGCGGACGCGGCAGCATTGGCAATGGCCGTGGAGATGATACCCTGGTCGGGCTTCTCGGACGAGTCACCTAAAGTACAAATAAGCAAAGGTTTGGTCGACCGGGAGACGGATGGTTGCGTACCTGCAGGCCCAGGGGAGGACAACAAACCGTCGCGTCGGCTGGGGGTCCGAGGCCAACTGATCGGTGAATGAAGCGAGAAAGAGTTTCGCCCTGTGCTGCGATGCGGTTGACGACCGAGACGACCTCTGCCGGCCCCGGAAACGCCACTGGAGATCGGAGACGCGGGGCTCCCGGTGCCGTAGAATGTACTCACATGGCTGCTTTCACTGGCCGAGGAGGGTTGGACCGAGCTGGCTAGCCCCATGGTGGAAAATTCAGGAGAAAGGGTGGAATGGTGGCTCCCGAGACTGCCCGGAGTTGGAATCTTGCGTTTCTTTTTGTTGTTAGTGTTCTCAAACGCGTCGTACCCATCAGGACCCGCCGAGGACGACTTGACGGGCGCCCGGTCCCCGTTGGTGGGGACGGCCTGGGGTTGTGCACTGAAGGCCGACGGGGACAGAGAGGACCCTCGAAAACCGGCACTTCGTCGAACAACTACAGGCCCGTCCTCATCGCCGCTCTCCAGCTCTATTCCGTTCTCGTAATGGAGGTGGTCACGCTCGGGGCTCTGATCACGACCTTCACTCTGTTGCACGTACACCTTCGTGTCATGTACAAGATCCGCGCCATCCACCGGGGTCCCATAGAAAAGTTGTGTTGCCGGGGCCGGAGGGAAGAGGATCGAGTCGGCCGCTTCGGAGGACAGGCGAGAGCGAAGGGTACGCCTAGGGAGAGGACGAATTAAACGATCCGGGTAGACAGGAGACGGTGTATCAGGAGCCGCATTGAACATCCCATCTGCGGGTGAACAGTATCAGCAACCCAGCAGCCAGCAGACCCTCCAACCTTCCTCCTGTGTGGCCCGCCTCGGGGGCAATTTCCATTATTTGTACGCACCAAGAACGCCAGGCGTTCCTTCTCCCGAGGAACAGATACCGTTGGTAAAAGACATACTCAACGTAGCAGTCATGCTGCAAGATTCTCGACTCGCTTCAACCACAGTCACGGCCGAGACGCCGTTTTGATTCTCCGAACAACCAACCCCAACGATATCGCCCGCGGTGTCTTATTGTCCCAGCTTTTTTTGGGTGATGCTAATGGTCTGCCGCCAAAGGCCCTCCGAAAAGGTTGATTTCGTCTGACCGACAGGGAAACGGCGATTTATGAGGGAGGGTGGGGAGGAGGAAGAAGAACGGCGGGTTGTTCGTAAACCGGCACTGATTTGGCACCCACACTTAGTTGTCATGTTTCCCCTACGTTGGCAAACGGAACCACACGATGTTTGACCGGACCGCTGCCCAAGCGTGCATCCAAGGTGTCCATTTCCACCAGACCTCAACCGCCAGGGCAAGTGCGAAAGAAAATGCCGAATGAGCGTAAGGGACTCACATTGTTGACCATGCACTGGGACCGCTCATGCAGACTTTGACTCAGCCCGAGGTGTCGGTAGGGACAGAGCACTGCAAGAAACGAGACCAACCCAACCCCGGACCTGGAGATTAACTCGGAGGGAGGGATAGGAATGTATTGAAAGACCCCAGCCAGACAAGTGAGGGCCGAATTATATGGGGGTGAATTAAACCTGGGGAGAAAGAAGAGGGGGAAGAGGGGGAAAAAGACATTAAGGTATAGGGGACGAAGAAGGCGGAGGGGTGGTGGAATCGAATCGTCGGTCGATAATTATTATGAATGACCAATAAGTAATCCGCTTTCCCTTTCTAGAGGAGCTGCGGGTACCTCAGGTGGTGGTGAATGCCTGAGGCATGAGAGCTCCAGGCCGTTAAGAGCTAGGCCATTTTTAGTGATGGCCCCACCCGACCAAAGACTCAACTAAACCCAGTCCCAGCACTTTTCTTGCTTCGTCATCTCACCTGGCACCAACTTGACTCAGCCGGCTCGCTCGATATACACTGGACTGGCCTGGTACCTCCTCGTGCTTTTATCCTACGCAACTTTGTCGAATATGATATCCACCCCAAGCGAAGGAATACTCGAGTATTCCCGAGTCCTGGACCATCCTTGCGATCTCTATCGACCCGTGCTAGCATAGCCAGACAGTCGCGGTGCCGATTACCCAGCTTCAAGCGAACGGTCACACATTACTTGCCGCTTGCCCACAAACTGACAAAGCCACCTGCTCCCTCACCTACGTTCTTTTGAGACCCCGATTCCTCACAAAACATATACCCGATTTGATGGATATCTGGGGGATTAGGACAGGTCGAGTAGTGGGCAGCGAGGAGGCAGCGATGCAATTGTTGTCCGGAAGAGGATTGTCTGACATCTTGGTTGAATGGGAATGTAGTCATGCCAGTTTGACTGTGGGATGAATGACAGCTCATTGTAAAATGCCGTGCTTAGAGGCTTGCAGCGTACGTATCATTCAGACTATCCCCCCACCCATTATTTTGTCGAGCAGTAGAAACCCTGTATCTGTACTCCGTAGGATATCTTGCAACGTTTGGAACACGGAAAAAGAGAGACGGAATGATGGACCAGGCATCTCGTCATCAGGAGATGTTGGTGACAGAGGTGCATGGAAGGTAAGCGGGGTTCCAGGACACTGGAATGAGTGCTTTCGTCGCATTCCTCCCCGAGCACCTGATGCGCAAGAACAAGACGAAAGAGAAGAAGCTGCGGGTAGAGGAGGGGAAAGTGAGAGCTAAGATCGGGATTGAAGAATAATCACGGTATCTAGAGAAGATAATCCCGTACGACACGATACAACGCGACAGATTCGCGAGAAGGAGGAAGAGACGGAGAAAAGAGGAGGAGCGGGGAAGAAATGACTCTAAAGCCAATGCGCGTTGACCGCAAGCGAATCCCGCGCGCAGAATTGAAAGCAGCGCCCGTAGTCAAGCAGTCGTCGGTCCCGTTCCGGCGGCCGTCCGTCATTTGGTTGGAGTCCGTCCGTTCCTCTCGCCCTCCTCCTCCTCCTCCTCCTCTTCCTCCTCCTCTTGCTCGCTCGCTCGCTCCCTCCTCTGCCTTCTCCTCTTCTTTTGTTCTGCCGAATCCTCTCCCCACCTTTTCTCTCCCCTCTGACTATGTAGTCCTCGGCCTGAAGTTGAGCTTGCAGGCGTTGTTCTAGGATCGTTCCCTGCTTTGGTTCCCAATTGCCAGCTTCCTTTCCTTGATCTGCCCCCCGGCTTTTTACTCCCAGCATCCTCTGATCGTCTTTCCCACCATTGTGGGCGTCGTTCTCGAATCCCACCACCTCCCACCCGTGTGCGACAGCTTGATCGTTCACGGGCAGGTGTGCTCAGCTTCTCCGCCGTGCTCCAACCTCTATCTATATCTTTTTTCTCCTCTATTTTCCTATACGCACGGCTGGGGTCTCCTGCAGAGTTCTCCCGCTATTTTTATCCTCCCACCACCCTCCTCCCACCATGACGCCTCGGCGCTCCTCTCGTGCTCGCACCTCACAACCATCCCCAGCCATTCTACAACATACCAACTCCTCCAGCTCCTCTACCTCGATGACTCGCGAACGAAGTACTCGCTCCCACCACAAGATCTCCTCCCCTCAGCGATCTTCCACGAACCGGTCCCAGTCGATCGACGATGCCGACATTGGCTCGAAAGGTGACTACAGAGAGACGCGGCAGCGCCAGCGTGCTCGAGGGGAGGAGGACAACGATCAGATGAAACTTGCCGACGGTGACGACGACGACGGTGAAGATGAGGAGGACGAAGAAGAAGAGATCACTCGCTGTCTCTGTGGACAGCAGGAATACCCAGGTCTGCCTCCCTCGCGTCGAGAGGCAATTGGTCGCAATGGACTGCGTGGCGGCATTAAAGACGAGGCCCTCTTGGGTCTCTCCGCAGATCCTGCTGATTTGATGTCGGATGACATCGGCAGCATGTTCATCCAGTGTGATTCCTGCAAAGTCTGGCAGCACGGTGGCTGCGTGGGTATCATGGATGAGGCCATGAGCCCCGATGAATATTTTTGCGAGGAGTGCCGAAAGGATTTGCACAAGATCCTCAATGAGATAAATGGGTAGGTTCACAGCTTTGTTTTGGCTTTCATTGCTAGTATTTGTTGCTTGCGTGCACTTGTGTTGGCAGCTTCTTTTTGTTTTTGCTTGGTGGGACTGCTCGCTGCTGTGAAATTTTTTGCCGCATCAGCAAGACCAGTAACAGCTGCAAAAACTGGAGATTCTGTCTTTGTTTGGATGGCAGTCATCTATGGGCCCAGGTTTCTTCTCTCCTTCTATGCTTTCTGCTCACAGTAACACAGATCATACTCCTCCCAATATCTACCGGTCGCCCCTCCTCCTCCCTCCACTGCCGTTTCATCGAGAGACTCATCGCGCGATAACTCCCGTCGCAATAAAGACACAAAGTCACGATCGAATGACGCAGCTATCAATCCCAAGCGCCGATCCACAATGAATAGCCGGGACGCAGCATATGATGAGGAGGAACAGCTGCGGCGTGCAATCGAAGAGAGCAAGGAAGAAACGAAGCCTGGAGATGAACTTGCTGCACGGAGGCCAAAGAGAAGCCGCAGCGATAGCGAAGCGTATGTCATTCCGATTGCTGGTAGCGTCGTCATCAACTGATCTGAGACAGTCAAAGGCAAACCACGAAACGCCAACGCACGAGCTCACCCTCACCTGGCGCCGTCTCCAAAAGCAATCCCGTGTCGCAGCAGGTCTCAGAAGATGAGTCCAGGGCCAAACCAGTCAATAATGTAGCTCGCAGACAACGGGCTGCATCGCGCGGACAGCGCGACAAGGATCTTAAGGATACTGAAGAACCTGAGCCTGAACCAGCTGACGCCGCAAACCGCAGGAAAGCCAGGTCCGACAAGGCGAAAGATGGTAGGTTGTGTATTCCATGAGTACATTTGACGGAATTACTAACCCAGGCAGACGAGGCAGAGTCCGAAAATGAACCCGGCTCGCCAATCAAGCCAGTTGCGACCGACCCCGAACCCAAACCTCCCAGCCCTGAACTCACCCCCGCCCCTGCACCAGAACCGGCACCACCGCGCCCCGCCACTCGCAAATCGGGCCGTCCTCCTGCCCGTCGCGGTGGCCGCGTGGGCCGCAATCAATACACTCGGGATCGGGATATGAATGGAACGGACTCCAACTTCTCGACCCGATCTCCGCGACGCGGGCAGTCGCACGACATCGGCAGCGATTCGCCCAGGATCAATGGCATACATTTACACAGTGGAGAGTCCGGCAAGCCCAGTCGGCCGCGCTATGTGAACCAGCGCACCACCATGAACGAGATGAAGAGACGCGTGACGGCTATTCTCGAGTTCATCTCACGGATGCAGATCGAAATGGCTGTGGCCGGGGAGAGCACGACGCCTCCCAACAACGGTGCCGCCCGAGTCAATGGCAGTCTGTTGGAGAGTGCCCTGGCGCTGGCCGTTGGCGACATTGACCCAGCCAGCGCAACAGCCTCAGACAACGATGCCGCCAGTGGGCCGACGTCGATCGAAAAAGAGAAAGACTTCAAGGAACTGAGTAGCGTTGAAATGATGGATGTACTCACGCGTCATCTCCTCAAATGGCAGCAAGAGTATGGCAAAGTGGGAGAACGCTGATCACGTTTCTTGTTCCTTTCTTTTTCTTACCCTTTTCAGCATCTTGGGAGAAAATACATAAGATACCCTTCATCTCTGGTTGCACTTGCGTGGGGACATGTATAATATGGGAGCTTCTGCAGACAGCATCTTTGGGACTGACTGGATAGAGATCGGCGTTTTTACGAACTGTGTTACGGGAACTGGTACCTTGCTGAGAACTTTCTTTTTTTTCATTGAGGCGGCGTGATTGGATATTGCTGCAGCGGTCAAGCATCAAGCATATTTGCTGCATAAACCATCATCTCGGCGCTTTTGTTACGTGTCACGGGTGTTGAGGTTTTTGTCTTTGTATGAGGATGTTTCTGCGACTCGCTCGACTTCTTAAGTGGGTTTAATTGCTTTCTTGAGCTATAGCTTATCTGGATGACCCTTTTGCTGTAGCTGACTTCTAATCATGGTGCGTGGGCACTGGGCTCTTTGCTCGCTATGGTAGATAGGAGTGTATCTCTCATCATCTGCACCAGTGTCTCCGATCTTGAAGAGTGTAGAGTGTATCTCTCATCTGCACCAGTGTCTCCGATCTTTAAGTGTGTAGCGTACATGTTGCAGAGCCTTCGCGGCCAGGCGCCTGCCCAGAGAAATAAGAGCCCGCTCATGGAGTCAGCAAAACGATGTCGTTACAGATGCAGGTACAGTACAAGTACCTTGTCATCACGTGCCGGCCGTCCGAGTATCCTTGGCCACGTGACCCAGCGAGTCACCATTAGCTCCTGCGTAGTTTACCTTCCACCTTCCAACCACCAAGAACTTCAAAGTAATCCCACATTGCCCCTTCCCCTGGACTGCTTCGAACTGTGATACTATATACAGCAGGCCACCCGATAGGTAATTAGCCAGCCAGATAAGAAAAGCGCCACACAATCCACCCGTCGTACTCGAATCTCCGAGTTGGGTTCCGGTATATATAACCACGCCGGAGGAGCATGAAGCTGCCGCGTGCTAGACCCGCGGACCTGTGTAAGGAACCACCAAACTGTAGGTTTCTGATGGGAGCTGGTTTGTCGAGCTGATAATACATACCGAGTCGAGTCGGGTTGATCAAGCATAGTATATCCTGCTAGCTAGTGCGTGATCATCGTGTTCGAAAAACGACTCGACCCGACAGGACCTTGGCAGGATGACCTGCTCCGGGAGCTAGAGCCTGTGTTTCAGACCTACGGACCACACCAGAGGTACCTCGTCCTGCAGTGGCTCAGCTCTGCTGCGATTTCTGATCGAAAGAGAAGAAAGAATGGGGCGATGAAGAGTCGGGGTCTGGATGGGCTTGATCAAAGAAGGTGGGGGAGGATTATTGTGCTTTGTCCTTTTTGGTACTTTCCTTTCATGCTCTTCAGACAGAATTGCGATGGGAATCTTGCATATAGTTTGAGCCGGGTGGATGGCGTGGGGATATACTGTTGGTGCGAGGAGAGAAGAAGGGAAAGGGGGGAGAATGAGCTATAACCTACTGAGGGTGCCTGGCATGGCATGAGAGGGATGTCGTGATGAAGTATATGGGGCACGGGGTAGGAAAAGGTATTGAATGTCACCTTTAGTCTGGATATATACAAAGAAGACTTTCGATAGTATAGATAGAAACATAGGAGATTGTGCTGTCAATCGATTGAAAATGTATGAATATCATTGTTGAGAAAATACCACCTGAATCAGCAGTAGTACTCGTCACTGTGCGAGAGACCACGTGCTTTCCTGCTCTCACTTCACAACATGTATGGCAATTCGAGAGTACACTTGGACTACTAGTGGACTACTCCTGGCTCTACAAGGCAACACTCCCCCCCGGAAATAGATCAACCACCCTCCCGAAAACCGGGCCCATCCGTGCGGGGCAGCGGGAAAGAACCGCGGGGGGGAGGGAGTGGGGCAACGGCAACCAGGCCTGTATATCACATCCAGTCAGGTAGCGCGAAATTGGGGTTATAGTGCATGATGGTGTGCCGGAACGCCAGGAACAAGACGATATAGATAGTCGCATCGAGCCACGCGTAAAAACCACCCCTTCCAGAACTCCAAGTCCTCCCATAGGCATACGTTTTTCCACAACATGTTTGATACCGCGCAGAGCAACCAATTAACGGGGCCTGCGCTGCCCAGACCGAACCAGATGAGGGCGAGGTGCTCCGCAACGGGGTCGGCCATGGCTACACTCCTCTGTCAGGTTACTCGCGCAGGGGAGATTCTGGCCTGTGGCGAGGATATGGATACAGGAATAATTGGGGGTGACTACTGAGTAGGGCACAGCGGGGTACTGATCGGTTGGGTTGATGCAGGGGAGTACTGTACCAGTTGTCTTATATAGACATAGGGCTATCGATCTGTGCAGCTTTTAGGCTTAGTTTGGGACGGAGATCTTCAGCTATGCGCTTTGAGAGGAAGGAAGTGAAGACATGCTCCGTAGGAGATACCGGGATTGGGCGGGAAGTCTCGCTGGAAGAAAGGCCAGTCTCATGGGTGACTTGGCGGTATCGGGAATGGTCCCTTTCATTTTGTATATGAGCTAGACTGAATGATTGAGGCTGAGATAGTGCGAGGAATTATGTTGTTGGTGTGAGTAAAGGGAGCAAAGAAGGAGAGCAGGATGCCGTATACTGAGGGTGCTTAGCATGGGAGGGATGTCTGGACCAAGTCCTGTACACGGCACAAGCTACTTAGAAGATAGTCAGAAGCACTTTGAAGCTTAGAATGAATAGATACGAAGAAGAGTTGGAGAGTAATGTAAGTATTCTTCCGTGAAAAAGCCGAATAGGTATAAATGTCAAATGCCAAATGTCATAATTTGGAAAAAGAAAACCCCACTTGAATCAATCTACAACCACTGATACAGCAGAGCTTTCTCAGCAGTAAGCAGTGCAAGAGAAATCACTTAAGCAGATAGTCTAGCGCCAGGCAGGTTGATCGTGGACTGAACAACACATCCCCCCCATCCTAAATAAAAGAATTATCCTTCCGGCAAACGGGCCCATCCGCGCGGGGCAGCGGCAAACAACGCGGGGGGAGTGGGGCTGGAGACCAGCATCATCTTCAAAGACAGGTCGTCACATCAATGAGACGACAATGAGAACAAATAGTTTCACCAGGATCCACTTAGAAAGCCAGCCAAACCAGTACCCTTCGTCGCCGCATATATTGAACCCCATCCACGCCGCGGGCATGCAGGTCAACAATCCGAGAACGCAGGCGGCGCCGAAAGCGAGCCAGATGGCCATCAGCTCCCCGGCCAGCCATTCTCAAGGTACTGGTGTTGCCATTCTTGTTAGGCTTTCACGACGGGGCGATTCTGTTGTGGGCTGTACCAGCTTGCTCACTCACGCGAGGGTCTAGATCCCAACATGTAGTCTTCCCTGAGCCGTGCCCCTCTCAATGCACACAGCATCTCCACCACTACAATCCATACTAAGCCCCCAACAACCCTCTCACACCGTCTCCACAACAAAAGCTAGATTATTATCCACATCTCAGTATTCTACTCCGTTCATCCCCCAAAACACCCCACCTCAGCAGCCACCATCGACGAAACCCCAACACCAACCCCCCAACACCCCCCAAACCCAAGAAATACATACTAAACCCACACCCCACCAGAGCCACTTCATCAAAAAGTCCATCCAAAATAACCTGTCTGCGTGGATCTGCAGCCAAAAACCCCATAGCAGGGCTCGGCTATCAGCCCTGCAAGTGCTGTCTCTCTCAACAAGCACCCCGTATGGTCTAGATGGAGACGACGGTTGTGGGTCACCTAACGGTTTCCTGCTTCAGACCTGGGTTCGAACCCCAGTACGGGGGAATTTCTTTTTTGGCGGCCCCTCGAGGAAGGGATGGTGTCATGGGGATGTCATAATGTTTTCTGAGGGGGAATGGCACGGAGGACAGGGGGGGGGCGGGGTGATGTCAAGGGCTTTGGTTGGGAGCATCGCGGGGGGTCCACAACTGAAGTTTTGAGTGGGCGTGGGTGAGATGCAGTCTCGAGGCAGGAGATCTCGGAAGTAGCACTACTAATTGCGAAGAAGAACGCTATGTGAGGGTCTGATTTGGGGGTTTCGTGTGGTGAGGTGAGGACGTCATCGCTGGAGAAGCCAGCAGCTATCGCGGCAATGGGAGGCTGCTGCTAGATTAGTGCTAGTCGATCCGTCGAGCCATTATCGAGCACTACAGTGAGCTCACCAGCTCAAGCAGAGTAGATCTGGGCCAAAAGGTCTGCTACGGTGGGATAGGTTCTATCTGAAGACGTCAGCGATGGAGCCTTGAATGAGAACTTCCATCCCGATTGGGAAACTTGCGTACAGCCTCAATTCTATGTCAAGTGACCTTGTGCACTGCGTCTGTTCTGGTTGACGCCAGTGTCCTGTATAGGAGCGATGGTTTCTTCGCGATGGATGCTTGGAAGTGGCTGCAAGGGATGGGGCTGCAGAAACCCAAATTGGAGAGAGACTGCGGCTGCCATCCCGGCCAATGGCTCGCTTACAGAAGGTAGTCTAGATAGTATAAGATACGCTACCAGTCTGCTTTACAAGTCGGCTCTAAGCCCCAGAGAATCAATTCAATATATCACACACAGAGTGAATATCCGCTATTATATCTTACTTCTATACCTATTGACTGCTATACATCATGACTATTACAATTCAAACCACTGGGAAAGAGAGCGAACATACTACTGTGCCCCAGCACGATGGCCATAAAGACAATGCAGCACCAAAGTTTCGCTTGTCTCACCCAGCTAACCTGCCTGGTGTTGCACCGGAAAAGCTGGAAGCTCACGCACTATCCGCCTGGGCGCTTTTGTTGCACTTTTACAACCGTCAGGACAATGTGGCCTTCTTGTTTCTTCGGAATGAAGCACAAAAAGAGGATACATCCATAACAAAGTCCATCGCCTCGCACCAAGTGTCATATGACATCCATGAGGATCAGACCCTGCAAGAGCTTCTGGATCCTTTGTTTAATGTAAATAAGGCCGCGAGCTCGGAGAGTCAGCAGTCGATGTCTGCAGTATTCATCGACCAGAACCAAGATACATCTCTGGAGCAAGTCATCGCGGAGCATAAGGTATGGCCATCAATCTGCCTCAAGTTCATAACTAATCTGAATCTAGTATCAAATGATAGCCAGTCTTCATCCGACGAAGATGGGAGTGACTGCTCGGATATACTCCCATGCCCGCGAGCCATCAGCCGATCTGTCAGCCGTTGTTGAAGCATATAAAAACATATGGAAGGCGATGACAGACATTCCATCTTCGAAGATAGCCCACCTCAATCTTGCCACAGAATATGATATCAAACAATTCAAGAAGTGGCACGCGGACCTGACCCCAAGATCACCGGGAACAATCCATGGATTGATCAATCGACACTACCGATCAACCCCTGAGAACATTGCGATACGCAGCACCACTGAGAAACTTACATTCCAGCAGCTTGGCGAGATGTCTGCGGCAATTGCCCACGAGCTAGCGGCCAGAGGCATCAAACCAGGCAGCAGAGTCGCAGTCTACCTGGAAAAGTCCGCATGGGCGATTGTAGTCATCATAGGTGTCCTGCGTGCAGGAGCAGCTTTAATTCCGCTCGATGCTTCATGTCCGGGGGACCGACTGGCCTATATTGCCCAGAAAACGGAAATCCAAGCATTGATCACCCAGACAAAGCTCACCGACAGAATCAGCGAGTCCGTTCGTCAGAACATCGAGGTCATCACACTCCCCAGCCTAATGCAGCTACAAGCCCCAGAGGGCTGGCACACGGAGACGGCCAACGACCCTTGGCAGGTTGCGTATATCATGTTCACGTCCGGAAGTACAGGTAAGCCCAAAGGCGTGGTGCATATACACCAAGCAGTCGCTGGAGGCTTGCAAGATGTTACCGAGGCCTTGCACATGGGCTCGGATACACCCCAACTGCAATATGCTTCGTTTTCATTTGATGCCAGCATTCTGGAGATTTTTGGGCCTTTGATTGTTGGGGGGACTGTTTGTGTTCCATCGCCGGAAGAAAAGGTAGAGGACCTGCAATCAGTTATGCGCAAGCTCGAAGTCACAGATGCCACCTTGACTCCAGCAGTGGTCGCCCAGCTCGAGCCAGCAAGCTTGCCTTCGCTCAGAGAAATTTCCATCGGAGGCGATGCGCCAAGCTCAAACATTCTTCGCAATTGGTCTCGACACGTCACGCTCAATAACCTATACGGCACCACAGAAACATCCGTGTGGGATACGATCAAGACCGGCATGAAGTCAGACGATCACCCTAAGAGTATTGGGAGAGGCATCCGAGCCAATTGCTGGGTTGTGGATCCAGACAACGTGGAAAGGTTACTCCCCATCGGCGCTATAGGCGAGCTACTCATTCAGTCTCCATATCTCGGGAAGGGTTACCTGGACGAACCAGACCAGACTTCATCAGCATTCATTGAAACTCCGAAGTGGTATGCTCACTTCCAAGACACCGCAGGGGTTCCAATGTATAGAACCGGTGATCTTGCTAGGCTCGATGCTGAGGGCGATGCCATCTTTATTGGTCGCGAGAGCGGCTTCGTTAAAATCCGCGGCATGCGTGTTGAGCTGACTGAGATCGAGAGAGTCATTGAATCCGTGATCGCTCCGCGTAAAGCTGCAGTCGTCCTGGCCAGCGTTGACGGGAAAGAAGAGAATCAGTAGATTATGGCTTACGTCGAGACTCCGCATGATATCATTCCGTCGTTGGCTGACGACATGCATGCGGCACTGAAAGGACAATTGCCTTCGTATATGATATCCACGGTATTTATACCCATCGGGTTAATCCTATTGACCGAGTCGAAAAAGAAAGATAGACAGCGTTTGCGTGCATCAATTTCTCGAATGAACGGCACAGAGCTAGTTGCGCACAGACCAGGAGCCTCTTCCATGACACAGTGGGAGAAGATCGATCCGAGAAGAGAGTTCGCCGTCAAGCTTAGCAACATAGTCGCAGATATATTAGAAGCCAGACAGGATCCTGTCGCTGAGTGTCTCCGAGATCATGACTTTCCGGTCTCAAGTGTAGGGCTTAATTCCGTTGAAACGGCGCAACTAACCGGGATCATGCGACGAGACTGGGGAATGGAAATCAAGGTTGAAAAACTGCAGGAGCCAGGATTGACAATCGGGCGACTTGAAGAATTATTCCACAGTAACGCCGGAGCGGCTGACAATGAGACGGCAGTGGATATCCTCGACGAGCTAAACCATATCCTACCGCAAATAAACTTGGTGCCTCACCACACCAAGAAGACCATATTTGTGACATCAATTACCGGGTTCCTTGGAAGTCAAGTGCTGCGCTGTCTACTAGCGGATCCCAATGTCGGACATATCGTAGGGTTAGTCCGGGCAAAAGAGATATCCGAAGCCGAGCAAAAGATCCAATATCATGCTGAGATCGGTGACTGGTGGACGGGAAGTCTGGACCCGCGTGTCGAGATCTGGCTTGGAGACTTGAGCAAGAAAAGACTGGGGCTGTCTGCTGAAAAATGGAAGTGCCTCACTGGAGAGTTGAGCGAGACCCGAATTGATGGCATTATCCACAGCGGAGCGAGAGTCAACTGGCTTGACTCTTATGAGAGTCTCCGACCGGCTAATGTCGACAGTACCGTGGAGGTTCTTTCTGCTGTGGCGATGCGATCCAGCCCATGTGCTCTGACCTATGTCTCAGGCGGGTATCTTCCAGCAGCGGATGAATCAAAAAAAGACATCGCGAGGAAGCTTGAGCATGCCAGTGGATATGATCAGACCAAGATGTTGTCGAGGCTGTTAGTGGAGCAGTACAACGACAACGTCTACAGGCTTGAGGACCCATATCTTCCAACCGCTCAGACGATTCAGCCTGGCTATATTGTTGGAACCAGGACCGAGGGTGTCGCTCATACGGAGGACTTTCTGTGGCGGCTTGCGTCCAGCATTCTCAGTCTTGGCGCGATCAGCGAGGATTTGACCGACGCGCACATTCCTGTAGCTGGCGTTGATCAGATTGCACGATTGGTAGTCGAGAGCACAACTAGAAGGACACCCCAGTCTAAGCGTGACGTCGACTGCTGGGATGGGCTCACGCTAGGTGAGCTATGTGCGATACTGCAGCGGGAGACGGGGATTACGGTGAAGACCACGCTACACGACGAGTGGATGCGCGCACTAAGCTCAGACGTCAGTTCTAGATCCGACCATCCATTTCTTCCGGTGCTGCAGTGGTTTGAAGACAACCAGTGGCAGTTTGCGAGCAATGTGGTGGATGATTCTCATGAGCCAGTCTTTGAGCGGGAGGAGATTGTGGAGGCCCTTGTCAGAAGCGTATCATATCTGGTGGAGACTGGATTCCTGCCTTGCAAAGACAAGAGGAAGAAACCAGAAGGGAGTGGAAAGATGCCGAGATTCAAGAGAAGTAACTAGATAAGAGACAGAGGAGGACGAGAGTCGAACAGAATGATTGTTGATGAGGCATGACCGAGTAAGAGTAAGTAGATGTGGTAGATGTGATGGGCAGCCCCGCCCCGCGGTAGTCACGCCGTCCGTCGATCATGCGACATCTTTTGCTTCTTGCTTCTTGCTTCTTGCTGCTTTCTCCCTTATACTTACTGCTTTCTCAAATCCATCGGATGCATCATCCTCCCCTCTCCATCAATACGATTTGCTGGTTCTTGACATGGCATGATCTGCCGTCAAGGTATTTCCGTCATTTTCGGTCAACAGTAAGCAGATTTACTTGACTTGATTTGCCAATCGTTGAATTGATTCTCACGGGGCAGTGCTGCAGGCCCACTCTAACCACTGCTTAAAGTATGCGCATCGGAGACATTCTCAATGCATGAAACGGCTTATCCTGTCCCCAAATCCAGTTGCCCTGCCTTGAAAATGCTGGATTGTACCAGTGATCTGATATGAGTAAAGCCGACTGGTGCCACTGGTGGAGCCCACCTTGGAAGATACTTTTGCCTCGGGCAAACTTTGCATCAGAGGCTTTCCAGGCACTCAACGCCATTGACGGATACGCGGCCAGGGCCCCACACTTTCTGGTCTGATTGCACAAATTGTGCTGCTGACAAACCTGCACAACCATGATGTGCCCTGATTTTAGCCACATTCGGGACGGAGACTTATACCGAAAGGGGAGGTGATCAAGGGGGCCCGCCCTGGATGAAGAATGTTCGGCAAGTTGGGTCTGCTCCATCAGCTCTTTGGATGCCGAATTTCGAGCGGTTGAACATCTCCACTCTGGATTTCAAATCATGTTTCCAACGGATTCTATCCAGGCCGTATAAAGGTCGCTGGTCGTCCGGTTAGGCCCTTATCAGTCTCAGTGTGGCATATTCCAAGACATTTTACACATCCTCACCATGTCTATCCCCGACGTTGATATCGCGCCCGCTCCGGGCATCTCCTACTTCACCCCCGCTCAGGATCCTCCCGCAGGTACGGCAGCCAATCCTCAGACTAGCGGCAAGCCGGTCCCCAAGCTCTATCAGCCTCTGACCATCCGCGGTCTTACTTTCCAAAACCGCCTCGGTGTAAGTGGTGTGTCTGCATGCACTTAATGGGCTAATAGCTGACTCTGCGGTTTCTAGCTTGCGCCCCTCTGCCAATACAGTGCCCAGGATGGCCACATGACCCCCTACCACATTGCCCACCTGGGTTCGATCGCCCAGCGGGGTCCCGGATTGATGATGATCGAGGCGACTGCCGTGCAGCCCGAGGGTCGTATCACCCCGCAGGACGTGGGTTTGTGGAAGGACTCGCAGATCGAGCCCATGCGCCAGGTCGTCGAGTTCGTGCACAGCCAGAACCAGAAGATCGGAGTGCAGTTGGCCCACGCCGGACGCAAGGCCAGCACCGTTGCTCCTTGGATCTCGACCGCCGTGGTTGCCACCGAGAAGGTCGGCGGGTGGCCGGACAACGTCAAGGGACCCAGCGACATCGCCTTTGCCGACTCCTTCCCCCAACCCAAGGCGATGACCAAGGACGACATCGTCCAGTTCAAGAACGACTGGGTTGCTGCCGTCAAGCGCGCGCTTGCGGTCGGGGTTGACTTCATCGAGATCCACAACGCCCACGGATACCTTCTCTCTTCTTTCCTGTCCCCCGCTGCCAACAACCGCACCGACGAGTACGGTGGCTCTTTCGAGAACCGCATCCGCCTCCCCTTGGAGATTGCCCAGCTGACCCGTGACACGGTCGGCCCCAACATGCCCATCTTCCTCCGCATCTCGGCTTCCGACTGGCTGGAGGAGGTCCTCCCCGAGCAGAGCTGGAACAACGACAGCACCATCCAGTTCGCCCAGGAGCTGGTCAAGCAGGGCGCCGTCGATCTGATCGACATCAGCTCCGGCGGTGTGCACGCTGCCCAAAAGGTGAAGTCCAGCCCCGGTTTCCAGGTTCCTTTCGCCGCTGCGGTCAAGAAGGCTGTTGGTGACAAGTTGCTTGTGTCGGCGGTTGGTGCCATCACCAACGGTCGTCAGGCCGAGGAAATCATGGAGAAGGACGGCATTGACGTGATCCTCGTTGGCCGTGGATTCCAGAAGGACCCCGGCTTGGCCTGGACCTTCGCTCAGCACCTGGATGTGGAGATCTCCATGGCCAGTCAGATCCGGTGGGGCTTCACGAGACGTGGCGGTACTCCGTACATCGACCCGTCGGTGTATAAGCCGTCGATTTTTGACATGTAATGTGTTATAGATTGTACATAGACAAGCGTTGAACATACAGTTGCTCTCAAGAATTACTATCAGAATTTCTGAACTCTCTTATTTTCCGTCTTGTCATCAAACAAGAACAGTAGGTGTCGCCAGAATCATAGTTCCCAAGCCCCCATCCCTTCAAACCGACACCACCACCCGGGATGACCGACAGACTCTCACATCCACAGATCTATTCTCTCTGCATTCCCATAAGCTAGTCAAAACATCATCATCTATATTTACCAACACGACTGCAATGATAAACGAAATCTTCCACCAAAGCCAACGCAACCAAGTACTGTACAGCGCATCTCACCCTCTTCCACAAATCAAGCCCCTAATCCTTCAAACCGGGCGTCTCCCCCACCCGGAACACATACTTGACCGCACTGGCCTTCCCATCCCGCAAATCCCGCATCGCGCCCTCGACCCCCAACAGCCCCTTCTCGCGGACCTCCCACGGATGGCCCTCGAACGTGCCCTCGGCCAGCGCCCTTCCAAACCACCGACAAAACACAAAGCACAGATCCCTTGCGTCCGCCGCCCCGCCCACCTCGTGCGCACTGCTCACCCACGTGTTGGTCTTCACGCCGGGCGATACGTCGTACGGACAGGGCAGCACGTAGTTGACCTGGCCGCCGGGCGCGACCACATTGCGGATGACCTCGGAGCTGGTCTCGCTGACGATCGTGTCGAGGATGTGTTCTAGCTTCAGTTCCGAACCCTGGGAGGGGGATGCGGCAGCGAGGGCGGCCTTCACGCCTGCGATGGTCTTGGCTGCGCCGTCCCGGTAGTCGACGATCGCGTCGCCGTGCGCCGGGTCCAGGAAGCGGGAGATGTAGCTGGCGCCGCGGCCGGCGATGGCGATGATGGGGTGGATGTTGCTGAGGCGGGCGAGTTTGATGGCGAAGGCGCCGACGGCGGTGCTGCCGCCGTAGATCAGGAGGGGGGTGCGCTTGGTGGCTGGGGCTGGGGCTGGGGGCGTCCAGGGGAGCGGGAGGCGGTGGTGGTGGTAGAGCGAGACGATGGCGGTGAGCGCGGCGAGGGGGATGGTTGCTGCTTCTGTTGGTGTGTTAGTTTTTGTGTGTCTGTGTTTGCCATGGGTTTGGGTATGACCCAAGGAAGGGGGGGGGGCCAGGGTACACACCCTCGAAAGACACCTTGGCCGGGATGTGGAAGGTGGTGTGGCTCCAGGCGACGGCGTATTCGGCGTACGAGCCGCCGGGGGCCAGCATTTCGTGGAAGGCGCCCACGCGGTCTCCGGGCTGTTTGGCTGGTTAGTTGCGTTTCTGGCATACCATGATGGATGACGATGCTTTAGGAAGATGGAGATGGAGGGCACACACCTTGAACTCAAACACATTCCCGCCCACCTTCTCGACCACGCCCGCGATGTCGTCGCCCTGGTTCACCCCGTCCTTGATGTGCGCGTATCGCTCCCCGAACGTCTCGTCGTCACTGCCCGCCAGCTCGGGCACCTTCCAGTCCTTCGGGTTGGACCCGGACACGACCACCCGGATGAGCACCTGGTCGTCGTTGATCTCCGGGATCGGGGAGTCGACCAGCTTGCAGCTGGGCCCGGGGAGGTTGATGATCTGCTTCATTGTAGGGGATAATAATATGCGGTTATGGGCGAGTCGTTGAGTTGCTGGCAGCTGTCACTGCCACACAATAAATAGTCACTCGCCCCCCCCCCCCCGGCTTGGATTACCCCATTGTGGCCTCACTTTTTTCTCTCTCTCTCCAAAGAAGTAATTATTAAGCAGGGTGGAGACGGTGGATGTTTTGACGTCACCTGAAGAAGCTTATGTTGGGGTTGTGCAGTCCGGAAGGGTGGGAAATGCGCACCCGAGTTAGAGTCGAAGGATATGGGCCTGGATTGGGGATGCAGTGCCTAGGCAGATCTTCAACGGATGTTGTTCAGCCGTGATCCGTTCTGTCGGGCAACGGCAATTGTTGAAGAAAGTGGAGCCTCCCCGAGACGGGGCCTACTCGAGTAGTAACTAACTACTACCAAGGATCGACCGGTTTGAAAGCTTCTTGTTTCATATTTACATGTATTCGCCGCACCTTTAGCCTCTAGTCTATAGACTTTCTAGATCTATATCTACCCACCCTATAACCATAATGAAATGTCCAGGTCAATTTATAGCTTGCTCTTGGGCGGGATGTTCTTCAGAACAGCCGAGTTCCAAGGATAGGGGTCGAACACCAGATCGTTGACCGGGTTCTGGCTGGCCCGGCGGAACAGATCAGGGTAGACGTCGCCATCATACTTGCCCAGACTGCTGTCCAGCTGCCAGTCCGGAATCTTCCAGGCATCCACCAGCCGCACCGCGTGGGGCCGGATTTCATCCAGGAGCTTCATCACCGCGTTCTCCCGTGCCAAGCCAATCTGGCGGACCGTGACAGCGCTCGACGAGAAGAACTCGGAAGCCTCACGCTCCAAGGTGTGCAGAGCGTACAGACGGAACAGCTTCTGCAGGACCTCGGTCGTCGCTCCGTCCACGGCCGACGCCACCTCCTTCGAGTTGACGGCCTCGTAGAAGTTCTTGACAGCCAGGTACTGGGAGTGAGCAGTCGACAAGCGCCAGAAGTCGACCAGAAGACTGTTCCACGAGCGCTTCTCGACGTCCCGGTGCTTGAGCGCCTCGAAGGTCATGTGAGCCGTGCGCCAAGCAAAGGCAGCCACAATGTCGGCATCGTTACCGAGGATGTCAAACGACGCGCCCTTGTCACGACGGCTGAGGTAGGTCTGCAAGATCTGGGAGGTGTCGTTGCCGGTTCCCTTGCCAGCAAGAACAGCGCGAGCAGATTTCAAAAGCTAAATCAGTCAGCGGAAGTGTCTTGGCATATCGAAAACATCACGTCACTTACGTATCTCGCCACCTGCTGCGTCAACATGTAATTGTCGCCTTCCCAGGTGAGCGTAGGCAGATAATCCGAGTACCAGGGCCCAATGCCGCTGAAGCTGCTGTATCCGTGACCACCGCAGGCACGACGGCACACCTCAAGACCTTCACCAGCCGTCGTACTAGCCAATGCCTTGAGACCGCAAGAGGTAGCATGGAGATCGGCCAACAAATCCGCTCCAGCCCTCAACTGCTCAGGCCCAGCACCACGCTTATCCTGTCCCGGCTCCGAGGCAGCCTTCATGCGGGTCTGGTTCTCCTCGTAGAGTCGCTGCATGCCCCGACCGGTGAAGTGCAGGGCATACATCGACGCAAGCAAGGGAAGGAGACGGATCTGGACCATCTTGTAATTAAGCACCTGGTTCTCTCCTTCATGGCTCTTAGCATCGCGATCCTGGAACTGTCTACGCACAGCGCAGTACCGGGTGGCGATGGTAACACCGCGAGCAAGGACACCACCAGCTTGGAGGACAATGTTGGAACGGACCCAAGTCATGGTACCGTAAACCAAGGAAGGAGAAGCCGGGCGCTGGTACTCGCTAGTCGCCTGGTCCACGCGACAGAAGCGAGCCAGCATATTCACATGGGGGATCTTGACCTTGTTGAACAGAAGGAAACCATTGTCCATCGTGCTGGGAGAGTCAGCATAAATGTTAAACATGCAAATAACGGTCGGTACTCACTTGTATCCGAATTTCGGTCCGATATCACCCACGTATACGTTCTCCAAAGGCTGATGCGTCTCCATGTCACGGATCTGCACCACGAAAGGGTGAGGACCGTAGTTCTTGCCCTTGATGTAGAGCTGCGCCATCACTACCGCGTGGTTGGCGGTACGTCCCAGAGAGCCGATCCACCACTTGGAGGCAGTCAGCGTAGGGGAGTGGATGGTAAATGTCTTGTCCTCCGGGTTCCAGGTAGCAGTGGTCTCGAGTCCACGGACATTAGACCCGTGACCCAACTCCGTTTGCGCATAGCATCCCAGGATCTTGTAATTTTGAGCCGGCTCGTAGAAAAGCTTGTGTTGTTCCGGCGTGCCTTGTTCCCGCAAGGTGACCTAGCGCAAAGAAGTACCAATTAGTTCTCGGCCAGACCGGGATGGGCAGAGAATTGGTCCAGACATACCAGAAACATAGTGGCATGCAGACCATAAGGCGTAGGCTCTGAAAGCAAGTCATTTGCAGTGTGGAATTCGGCGTCCGACCAGCGGTTTTGCTCAGCCAGCTGATGCAACCGCTTGGCCTTGGCCAGGGACCGTTGAATGCGCTCGGTCCGGCCTAAGGTGTGGTTGTCGGACTTGTCGAATACTTTCTCCGACTTGAGGATGGACAGGATTTTGTCTTGACGGTCAAGGAAATCTTTCGTGTGAAGCAGCTCACCAAGCTTGTCCACTGCGACATTAGACTGAGCACGCTCCTCTTGAAGCAAGTGCGAGCCCTGCGGGTCGGCCGGCTTGAGGGCCTGAACCCAATCGGGAGGTGGAGATGGCATTGTAAGATAGAATGAATCTGGGGAAAAGAAAAGCCGTTGGAAGAAACTGTGGAAATGAATCTGGGGGACAGGGGGTGGGGGAGGCGTTATAAAGAGGCCAGATTCCGGGGGGGGAAGTTGGTGAAGCGAGAATAAGCCCAGCAGCCTTGGGATTATTCGGTCGAGACCCGTCGGCTGTCGGCGCGGCCCAATGCAGTAAGTACCGAGGCAAGTTTTGTTGCAGCCTTGGTGCCTGAATACGGGGAGGGGTGAAGAGGCAAAATTGCCGACTCGCAAATCTCCATCGGACCGATCTTTACCGAGTCATCCTCCCTCAGCTGCAATGCAAGCACTCGTGTTTATCAAAACGCTAACTTATCACGAGCTAAGATCAGCAGCAGTTCGTGTCGATTGCTGGTCTCATGGCTTCAAACTATCAGGACTGCGATGAGTCGGACTCAGCTTCACATGTATTGTCACAAGCTGTGTGAGTTGCTTTGTGGTGCTGCCCAGCCTGGCCACCATGCAATGATGATATATAGATTATTCGAGAATGAGATCACAGCACCATGTTCCTGAGAGGTGCGCTCAAAGTTCTGGTCGGATATCAAACGAACACTGGCTTTTCTATCTACTATGAAGAATCTCAGTTGCATGCTTATCGAGGCGACCTAAAATTGAGTTCCGATTTGCAAGTGACTAGCCTGAGGCCACAAACGAGAGCCCGGTAGATCCACTCTCACATGTTGAAGCTGAACCAGCATGGTCCACGTGCACCTCTCACACCCTCGCTCTCGATGCCAGTAAATGAGGCTCAGTCTACGTTCCGATCCACAACGATCGCGTTCCCCGTATCTTTTGATAATTCCGCCATAGCTTCAACTTGCTGCGAGTTCCCGTACGTGTCTGCATACCGCGCCAGCATCCACTCTTGCACCGTGATGGGAGGATATTTGGCCGCCTCCGTTTCCCCCTTGCAACTCGGAATACACTCCACCAGAAAGTCCGGGTTGCCTGAAAAGAAGAACGGCGCACTGTATCGCTCCTCTCCACTTCGATTGATCACTCGGTGGAGGTTGGATAAATATCGATCGTTCGTCCAGCGCATCATCATGTTCCCCAGGTTGACCACCAACGCGCCGGGTACAGGGACAACATCTGCCCATTGAGATGCCTCGCGGTCCCAGACCTGAAGTCCGCCTTTATCGTCTTGCAGGAGGATAGTGAGACCACCGAAATCCGTATGCGCGCCGATGCCTGCAAAAGCGACTCAGTACTGCTGTTTGTCGGGGTGTTGGTTCTGCGTACCTCGCTCCAAGCTCGACTCGTCCGTTTCCTGCGGCGGGTAGTGCAACAGCCGCAGAATAGTCGCTGAGTCGCGGCAGAACTCGTCGAACCAGTCCTCTTGCAGATCTAATGTCAATGCCAGTATGCGGAAGATCTCCAGAGACAGGCAGGTCATGAGGCTGTGGTAGTCATTCACCACAGCGCGAAACTGCGCTGGATCACTGATTTCTTCCGGATATTTGTTCGCACCCTGCGAGAACTTCCCAGCCTGCACGGCAGGATGATCTGGGGCCAGCTCTCGGCAGAGGTAAAATCCTTCTTTCAAGTCGCCGGGTCCTCGTTTTTCGAAGTTCTGTGCGCGAAGGTGTTCGTACCCCAGGTTCGGTGTGCCGATGTCTAGTCGTATTACGGGTCAGCTTACCCCTAGTCGCTTAAGCCAAATCGATGATTCAATGAGCGGCCTACCCATGCTGTATTTCTCTTTCACCTCAGCTGGGAGACTGAACAGGGTTCGGGCTTGCTCGAGAACATTCTGTTGAATGTCAAGGGGAATACCATGGTTGACCAGCTGGAAGAATCCGTGTCTCTCGCAAGCTTCTCGGATCTGCCGGACGAGGGTTGCTTTCTTTTCTGGATCGGCTTCATTCCAAACTACAAAGCATTGTCAGTGATGCATAATATCCACATCTGATATCGGCCTCGAACCTCCAAAGTCAATTATAGGCGGTGCTGTGGCCATCGTGTTGCTGTTGACTGATTTGTGTTGAGTTCAGTGAAGTACTGCGGGGTAAGCGCTTGGACACGTGGACTTGCATCCCCTGGCTTTCAAGCTACTTTGATGAATAATGATGCACAGAAATGAAGAAGTCTTAAATTTGGGCTAAACTGCTAAATATCGAATTGTTCAAAGGCGGACTGGCTAAACAAAGAACATTCTGTTATCAAAGCTTGGAAAGAACGCCATCTGGTTTGAGGATCGACAAATGCCTCCTTTGGATCTCCTTAATCGAACGGCATCTACTCGAATCAGCAATGGAACGAACCTTCATAAACAGGAGCCTTACCCAGCTAGTGCCATCGTGATCATTAGCTCGTTGCGCAGGATCTGAATGGCCAGCTCCACACCTTTCTGACCGTCGTACTAGAGGTTTGTCATTAGTTATGCCATCTCAGGAGATGAAAAAGAATTCGTACCGCCAATCCCCAGATCGGAATTCGTCCGATGAAGCAGAAATCTGCGCCCAGAGCAATGGCCTTGAAGATGTCGGAACCGCGTCGAATGCCTCCATCGATTGCGATCTGGATACGACCCTTGGCAACCGGTGCGCATTCTCGCAGAGCATCCAGAGTCGCCGGGACACCGTCGAGTTGGCGACCCCCGTGGTTGGAGATGACGACGCCGTCCAGGCCGTATTGAATGGCGAGTTCAACGTCTTCGGGGGTATATACTGTGGAGATGTTCATAAGAGATGGTCTCGGACGAGTCAGCTGAGGCTTGTTCTTACCTCCTTTCAACCAAATTTGCAGCGTTGTATTTTCCCTGAGCCAGGGGATGGTGCTTTCCCAGTCCAAACTTGGATCTTACGCAACCTCAAGTCAGCAAGCGCGGGCACCATCGTGGTCCGAATTTTTCAACCTACCGTACTCAGTCCGGTTGGAAGTATCACCGCCGCAACTTAGGATATTCGGCCATTCCATATCCTCCGGCAGGGTGTAGTTGTTCCGGTGCTCATTCAGCCGTTTCCCTAAAACAGGCACATCTACCGACAAGAAAAGCGCCTTGTAGCCTGCCTTCTCGGCTCGGCGCAGAAGCTGCAGCGTGATTGACCGATCCCTTAAAACACACATCTGCATCACATATGGATTCCCACGGCCCTGACTGGCCACATCCTCCAGCGAATAGTTCGAATATGAGGAAAGACCCATGCAGATGCCATGATTGGCAGCAGCGCGTGAAGTTGCCAGCTCGCCGTCGGGGTGCGCAAGTTTGTGTGACGCTGCTGGGCTGAATCCGATAGGGAGGGATACCTGTTCGCACAGGAGTTTAGTATCGGTACGACACACCCAAATTGAGAGAATGGAGAAAGTGCTGTACCTTAGTGCCAAGAATCTCAGTACTAGTGTCCACCTTGTCTACGTTGATCAAGATGCGCGGGCGGATTTTGTACCGGTCGAACGCCGCCTCATTCTCACGCAGTCTGAAGTTGTGTTAGGGATGTAGGCGTGACAATTGAATTGGACGTACGTGATAAGATCCATGGCGCCCTCATTATAGTACTCTATTGCGCGTTAGCTAGACACTTGTGCTGGCCATGCTCGGTGCAGCAGCATACCTCTGACCATCACGGGGAGGTTCTGGCTCCCAAGAGCCTTGAGATCTGCGATGCAGCTGACATTTTTGTCATAGCTCACTCCACGGTGGGCCATTCTCAAGATATTCAAGGGGAAAAGAAGTCGGGCTAGGAGAAGGTGATGGTAAGAGAGTAATGGCTAGACCGCAGAGAATGGGTGTTGCATTCAGCATCTTGTTGGTGTTATATGAGAGGGAAGCACACTGGCGCATGACACTTTTTAGGACGGGATTTCCCAAAAAGGTATGAGAGTGCCATAGTAAGACGCAGCGCATCTACTATGCAAGATTCCGCATCTCCAAACACCGGTCGGAGATATCGTCTAGGATAGAGGGAGATTGCTTTCACGTCAATATAGTTGTTTTACAGCCGAGGAAGGTCTTCCCCGGGACCAGCTTCCTATCCGGGCCTACTACTCGACCCCGTCCATCTCATACACCGCGGGGTCCTTTCTTCTCCCCTCATCCTTCACCCTCATCTCTCATTGACAATACCATATCGAAGATCGAGTTTCACACCGCAGCAACAGACACAAATCCCTTCACTATGGCGAGGATCTTTCTGTAAGAACGAACATCCCCACAGCCCACGAGATCATGCTCACCACTCTTCAGGACTGGTGCGTCAGGCTACATTGGCGGCGAAGTCCTCCACGCTCTTCGATCAGCTCTACCCAAATGCGATTACAGTGTCCTCTTGAGGGACGAAGAGAAGGCGAAGAAAGTCCAGGCTGCTTACCCTAACGTGCGTGTGGTGATGGGGGATCTAGACGCTGCTGCTGTCATTGAGAAGGAGGCCACTCAAGCAGACGTTGTCGTCCGTGAGTTTGCTCTCTTTGAATTCCATCGATCATATTGCTAACCACATTCTCTCCCTATAGATGCCGCAAGCACCAACCACATCAAGAGCGTCGAAGCCATCGCACGTGGTCTGTCAGCAGAAGCTAGGACGAAGCCTGGTCAGTAGTGATGGTCGATTTGAAACGCGAGCAATAGTTGATAGTGATTACCAGGCTACTGGATTCAGATGTCCGGCGCCAGCGTTCTTTCCATGCCCGATATTGAAAGGAACACTTTCGGCCAGGCATCAAGCAGCATTTACAGCGACATCGACGGCGCCGAGGAAGTGCATGCGCTGATCAAACGCTACTCATCTAAGCGCATTGTTGATAACTTTGTTGCCACCTTGCCTCCGGCGGCCACGCGACCCAAGACTGCTCTGATCTTCGGCCCGATTATCTATGGTCGCGGCCGAGGCGCTGTCAAGCAGCGAAGCATTCAAATTCCCGAGCTTGCGCGGGCCAACCTGCAGCGTCGGGAGGGTGTTCAAGTGGGTAAGGGCGAGAGCACCTGGAACAACATCCACATTGCAGACTTGAGCAACATCTTCGTCAAGTTGGTGGAGAAAGCACTAGATAATGCGGACGGCGAGTTGTGGAATGAGGATGGGCTATACTTTCCGGTGAACACCGAGATGCTGGTGAGTGAATTGACTGTTCGTGTCGTACCCCAGCCGCTAACAGCAACTAGTCCTTCAAGGAGATCTCACAGCGCATCGCACAGGAGGTCTACAAACTCGGTCTTGCAGACTCAGCTTCTGTGAAGGAGGTTGACCCTAGCGAGGCGGACTCCATCACGCCCCATGCTGCAGTTATTCTGGGTACGAACGCGAGACAGGTGGCGCAAAGAGCTCCCCAGTACTTGAACTGGGTGCCCGAACGACATACGTTGGAAGAGGAGATTCCGCTTGCTGTCAGGGCTGAAGTAGAGGACTTGGGCTTGGCGTAGCTTCAAGGCTTTGATTAGAAATCAAACATATGTCCCCAAGCCATCATCGCAATCTTTAATGCATTTTCTTGATTGGCCCTGGGCTTCTGTTCGCATGTTCTTCTTGGTTCATAACATACATCATTATAACTTAACTGTCTTCGCCATTTCTTTTCCCTATCGACAGACGTCCCCACTAACCCCAAAGAAGCAAGTCGTTCCGACAGGAACCGCAGCGAAAAAGGAAAGGGATCCCGCGGAAAGTGAGGGGTTGCAGATTGTCGTGCTTCCTGATATAGCAACAACCTCTCCATTACCCCATATTCCCCATGATATTCAAGCTGAGTCTCATACTCAAATATTCTTAATTATACCATCGCTACGATTGTCAACCACTTCCGATGCCCATGGCAGGGTCCAAGGCATCAGGCAACCGATCCCGTCGCACCCACGCTTTGGGAGCCTGCAAGACCTGTCGTCGCCGACATGCCAAATGCGATCAACGGAGACCCTCGTGCCAGATGTGCCGGGCCAGCGGGGTGACATGTGAGGGGTTCACTGACGATATTCGCTGGGTAGCAGCACGCAAGCATCAATCGCCGCCGCGAACGAGGGACTGGAAAGTCAAGAAAGATCCGGCTAAGTTGGGCCCGAGACGTGTTCTTTACACAGGTGATTGACTCTGCCTCATCTCCATGATGGCCTCTAATGACTCAATCCAGAGCAGTCACGGCTTTCCATGAGTGATGCCTTGAGCTCGGAACTAGTATCGGGGTCTATCGATGCCTCCTTAGCGGAGATCGATAGCCGGGCCAGGGATTCAGACCGACTTACCGAGGAAAATATCGTGGTCGGGCCTTTCTCTGTGCTGGATCTATCGGGTCCGAAGCATGAAGAGACTGCCTCGCAGCAACAAAGTTCCAGGGCCACGGAGGTCGTGAGCCCTCCGGCAATACAAGCACCCCTGGTTGAAACCAGCTCGGTCGTAAGCCCGTCACTGTCACAGGAGTCGATTGCTTACATGAACGATCTGCTACAATGGTCGGATCTCTTCAGTATCGACCTTCAAATGCCAGACTCTATGATCTCAACAGCTTTTGATATTGGTGATGCTCTTTTCCTCGAGCCAGATGCACAGGCTGCTGTCAATGGTGGTGCGGTAGGAACAACAGATCCAATCGTCGATACAAATGGGGAGCAGGAAGGAACGCAATCGACATTAATCCCGCAGCTACCCTCGACCCTGGCCAGTGATCCGGTCAATGTGCTGGCTGATGCCCACTTTCTGCTGCGACATTTTCAAGACCATGTCATCTCTCGCATGTCAGCCATTCCTCTCGAGCAAAAGTCTCCGTGGAAGATCACGAATGTGCCATCCGCAGTGGTGACGTACAGTGATTTGACCTTTCTAGGGACGCAGAACATCAGCCATGCTCGCTTAGCGAACCTATATTGCCTTCTGGCATGTTCTGCGCTGCATTTGACCGTTAATCCATCGATGAATACATCAGAGTCTCGGGTGAACTGGCAACCGATTGCTGAGCACGCATATAATATGGCCAAGGACCATATGCAAACATCACTAAGACATGAGATTCAACCGAAAGCTGCCAAGTACAAAGACCAGCTGATGGCCATCTGTGCCTTGACCGAATTTGCTGTAAGCTTCATGCATTAATTGCGAACCACAGTTACAGCATCTTACTGACGCCATGTAGATTATCAGCGGCCAACAGCAAGACGCAAGATGCTATATGGTCGACGCTGAGCGACTACTGCGCTTGCGGGGCCTGTCCAAGCGACGCATATCCCAGAAAGCCCGCCTCCTTCACCACGTATACACTTGGCTCCGGATCATCGGCGAAAGCACCTACACCCTACACGACTATACTCCTTCAGAGCATTTCATGAACGCCTTGAAATGCTCGTTCCGATCTGAGAAGTCTGACAGCATCAACAAATCTAGTACCACGAGCGAACAGACATCCCGATTGGACGACTTCCTCCGTCTAGCCCGCGGCCCGTCCGACAGCGACTTGAATATCAACGAACCCAAGAGCCAAGACGTCGGTCTCCATGACATCCACCTCCAAGACTCCCGCAGCTACCCGGATACTCTGTATCATCAAATCTATGGCATCCCGGAGACCTGGCTGAGTCTCGTCTCCCAAACGACACGCCTGGCCAACGTGATGGAGACCTTCCGGGTGGCCCGGCGGACGCCGCAGGTGAAGCAAGCCAGCATCGAAGCCTGGGATGCGCTGCACCGTCGCAGCGCCCGGCTCGAGAATATGGTCTGCGCTTTAGCTTCGCGCAAAGTCGAGAGTGCAAGCACGTCTCCGAATCTCTCGGAGGTGTGCTCTCAGGCGCACGAGTACCTCCTCGAGGCGCTGAACTCGGCGCTGGTCATCTTCTTCTACCGTCGCATCCGCGAGGTACACCCGCTGATCCTCGAAGGCCACGTCGACAAGGTCGTTTCGTCGCTCAGCAAATTCGATGCTGCGTTGACTGAAGCAGGACAGACCGGGCCGGGCACCGCGTGGCCGCTGTTCATTGCGGGGTGCGAAGCGACCACCCTCGAGCGACGGAGCGAAGTCCTGAAACTGTTAGACAAGGGAGAAGCGCGGTGCGGGTTCGCAGGGTTCCGCGTGGCGCGCGATGTCATGAAGGATGTCTGGACGCAGCAAGACGAGCACATCACCTCCAGTCGCGGCGAGTCCATCCCGACGTGGTTGGATGTGACCAAGCGAGGGCAGATTTGGCCTATCCTTGCCTAGAGGGGCTTAGGTTGTAGTATGTCTCACGGTGTCTACGAAGTAACGAGATTATGACACGGAATGCGCTTAGCATTTAACAATTCTTTCCATGCCCAATCTATGTTCGACCTCTATACACAATTTAAAACCCAGCACCCATCACCACCGCTCAGCTCCCCCTCACCTCTCCCATTTCACTGCCGGCACAGCTCTCCTATTGCTCTACAAGCGATCACCTGATGTTCCACCCTTTCGTAACGGGGTGGGTGGCAGGGTGGGTGAGGACAATCAAAACAGTATCCTGGTTGATTAGTCTGGTAAAGGAGGGATAGCGTAACAATTGAGCACGATAAAGCGATCCTCAGAAGATAAGACCCTTATGATATGGTTCCACCTGACGGGAGGAGCTTTTCATCTCGGAGACAAGACTCTAAATGCATTTAGATGCCCTAACTCCGGAGTAAGTATTGTAACTTAATCCCCCCTCGTCCCGCACTGGAAATGCCACTCACTCTCCCCCGGCCGGAACGAACTACCCTCGCAATACAACGGCAGCCGTCAACAGTCCCCTCAGCTTCATCGCCTACCAGCACTTCCTTCCCCTTCCAGAAAAGTATAGTTTCGGCAGGCCATTCCGCTCACGCTCGTCATAGTGCGTACGTACCTAGCCCACACCCCACACCCCGTACCCCGCAGCCGGGCATGTCGCTGCTTCTGTACTCGTACGCCAGCACGCGAGGACATCCATGATGGCTTCGTGCAAGCTTTGGTGCACGCACTGGTCCGTTCACGGGGCACGCACCACCTGAGCCTAGAGCAGCTAGACTCTGCTTTCTTCCGGGGTGGCTCTGGTATAGCTTGAATGGCATATTTCTGAGCCTTCAGGATCACACCTGGTACGGCTGTGGATGGTATATTTCTGGGACGGGGCACGTATCTTCGCTATGTCAGTTTATCCAGGGGAGGGGACTGCTCTTTCGGTTTGATGCGGCTATAGAAAGTCCGTTGCAATGATATATGAGTGAGTCACTCTTGTGTTTAGCTGTGTTCTATGTACCCCACGACCGGGATCAGAGTACACGAAAAGACTTTATAAGAAGTGTGGAAGACAGAACAAGTATGAATTCATTCGATTACGTACACACAAGGCTATCTGGGCAGGGCTAGATATCAACACGCCGCCCGCCCCCCGGAGCCTGGCCAGCGAGACCGCAGAGCCGCAAACTGCAGACCGCAGACTGCAGACCAGAATCCTCTGAACGACAATACTGTAGAACCTGCTTTCTGGCCTTTGGTTATTTGGACCAAAGACGTGGGGCGGACACTATGATTCCATCCGCACGATCTTCTGCAGCGGCTCCGTCGGGTTCCGCACGATCAGGTCGAGAGACTCGAGCATGCGGGCCAGAATCTCCGAGGCGTACTTCTCCGAGGCGGTGGACGTCCAGTAGCGGAGCTCGATCTCGATCTGGGCCGGCGAGGTGTGGACCGCGAGACAGAAGTCGTACTGTGTCACGGGATTAGCTTTTGGAGTGTCCATGAGTTCGGTTATTGGGTGGAGGGCTTATGTTCCAGAATGGGGAATGGGCGCATGGCTGGAGGGATGGCTACTCACTTCGGTGGGATCTTCCAGGTCAAGGAGCTCGACTTGGGTGTTTCTGGTAGCAGTCGAAGCTGCAGTCTCCTTGTCTTGGGAGCGCGCGGGATGCGAGTTGGTCGAGACGGTGTTTTGGACGGTCAACACCGTATTGAACAGTTGCTGGTCCAGATCATTGTCTGGCTGCGCCCGGGATCTGCGGACCATATCGGGCATGGAACAGTTCTGGTGCTCGGTTCGTCGTTGGATCTCCGCTTGGTTCCGGTTCAAGGCCTCCACTACCGCGATGTTGGCTTCCAGGGCGAGGCGACAGGGCAGGATGTTGAAGAAGGAGCCCACGGAGTCCCAGACGTCGAGGTCCTCGCGGCCGGACGTGACCGTGCCGAAGCAGACCTCGCGAGTGTTGGTGTACTGGCCGAGCGTCAAGGCCCAGGCCAGCTGGCAGATGTTCGTGATCGTGAGGCGGTGGGCCCTCCAGAACGCGTTGAGGTCATGGAATTGGGCTGGCGAGAGACGGCGGGTCTGCGCGCGCGGCGAGGGGGGGGTAGAGGGCGAAGGTGTCTCCTCTGGTCGTCGTGAGAGGTGTGATGGCTGAGAGTCATACAGCACGTGCGACCAGTATTGCAAGGCCTTGGCCGACGGTCGTTGCTGCTGTAGGTGGGTCAGGTATTGGCGGTACGTGACACTGATGGATGGCAACGGCTGCCCGTCGAGGATGAGACAAAGCTCCCTCATGAGAATCGACATGGAAAAAGCATCGATTAGTGCCCCACCCGTCTCCAGCCGCATGAACACCTCTCCGCCATCATCCTGCCTGATGAAAAGCCGATACAGAGGCGAAAGGTCCCACGACTGAACAGGTCGTGAGCTTCTCAAATCAGCAAGTGCCGTGCCGCTGGATGCGCAAATCGGGTCCTGCAGGATGCCTGGGTGCAGAACGACCTGGAGTTTCTTTGCAACGGCCTTGGGATCGTCGACGAGGATTGTGCGCAACGCTGCATGGCGCTTGACAAGATGATTCCAGGCATTGCTCACCTGTACCGCACTCAATGAGCCGCCGGGGAGGATCTGGAAGATCGCCGTACTCGTGTACTGGGATGTATACAACTCCAAGATACCGTTGTGAGCGTCCGAGCACGGATATATGTCCTCGATGTTATGCGACTGTAGCGAGGTCAATTGAGATCGAATCAATTCGAAGTCGTGAGCGACATCGCGAGAATAAACAGAACTAGATTCGCTCTCCGAGTGATTCTTCGGAGTCACGCCCTTCTGGAAAGCAGGATCTGGACACTGGTCCTGGTAGCTGCGAACATAAGCGCAAAGCGAAGATACTGTATCGTGAGAGAGAAATTCATGCATGGAAATGTTCATATTTCCCCGCCGACACAAGGTCAAAACCCGCATGGCGCTCAGGGAATCACCGCCCAGAGCGAAGAAGTTATCGTCTAACCCAATGGTCTGCTCATCCAGTGACAACGCGGTGGCAAAGCTTGCACGCACAAACTGCTCCTGGGGCGATACTGGTTCCGTCTTTAACCCAGCGACACCACCCCGATGCATTCTCAGGGTTTCCGTGTCAAGCATCGATGCAGCGTGCCGAAGTGTCTTGCGGTCGATCTTTCCGGTTGGGCTTAGGGGCAGGCACGACAATTCTAGCATTAATGACGGTACCATAAACGGTGCTAGGTGCTGTTGGAGATGCTGTCGGAGGCCCGCAAAAAGTTGTCGATTGTCTGCTGACGGGGGTAAGAATGGCATCTGATCGTCACCGAGAGCTGGGGTCATAGCTAGTGTTCTCTCCACCGTGACTGGATTGTAGGCGAACGCGACCAGACTCGATCTCTGAACGCTCTGAATTTCCGCCAGCTCAACAATTACTGCAAGATCGTGTCCGAAGCCCTCGGCACAACGCTCAACCTCGTGCAGCTCAATGCGTTGTCCGTGGAGCTTTACCTGGGTATCCTTTCTACCAATCAGAAGCAAGGATTTGTCCCGGTTCAAGATGGCAAGGTCTCCAGTCTTGTACAGTCTCGAGCCCAACAGAGCAGGGATTTGCTGACTCCAGGCCGGATCCTGGATGAAGGCGGCTGCGGACTCTTTAGGTCGGTTGATATAGCCCCGGCCAACAAGAGGACCGCCAATCAGCAACTCTCCCATTGAGCCAACAGGCATAAGCTCATTGTGATCTTCCGGGTTGACGATCCAATAAGTCGCATTCAGAGAGGATCCCACATTGTTGAGAACGGAATTGGGGGCCAACTGAGGTGTCGTCGACGCGTACATGGTGCACTCCGCCGGTCCGTATGACTGATGCAGACGTACCCGTGGGGCCCATGTTGCCAGGTCCGACGCCGAGGGGGACTCTCCTCCGAGGATCAGTGTCTGGAGAGATGGCACCTTCTCCGGTGAGAGGGTCCGGGCCACCGATGGGGTCAACATGGCCATATTCACCCTCATGGCCGACATGGTCTCACCCAGGCTATTCATGCGCTGGCTCTCGGAGGGAATACAGACGCAGCCTCCAGTGGCAAGCATGAAGAATATTTCTGCCAGACAGATGTCGAACGCCGGCGAGGCGAAAAGCAAGCACCGGGACGACTTTGCTGCGCCGATAGCGTCTTTGTGGGCATGGATCGTCGAGTAGACCATCCCATGTTCTATAACCACCCCTTTGGGGGTACCGGTCGATCCGGAGGTAAAGGCAACATACATTGGATCGCTAGGGCTGACCGGTGGTGGGAGCCAAGAATCGCAACTCTTCCATTCTCCCAGATCCCATGCGAAGGGGATAATCTGCCTTGTGGTTTTGGTTTTGCCCTCGAACTTCTCCTGTAACCCCGGAGAGCAGATGACAAACTGCGCGTCCACGTCGTTCAGAATCCAGCTCAAACGCTGCGGCGGGAAATCTGGCTCCAGCAACACCATAGCAGCTCCAGACATCAAAACGCCGAGAATCGCGACGGGAAATAACCTCGTGCGCCTCAGACAAATCCCGATAATCGTCCCAGGACCTGATCCCGAGAGTTGAAGATGACCTGCGAGAGTACGTCCCATGGTAATTAGCTCCTCGTACGTCAGGGAGCCATCCCATGCGCACACAGCTTCCCATTCTGGCTGCGTGATACCAAGCCCCTGGATAGCGTCGTGAAGGCACCTCGGCGACGGGTGATCATGAGTTTCTGTATTGATCTCAGCCACCTGCTGCCATCGCTGAGACATAAGGCTTTTCAGATCGCCGATGATGGATTGAGGCTGCTGGATGACGTGCTGCAGGAAGGTTTCGAAGTCATCGAGGAGGTCCTGGACAAAACTGGGAGTCAGAATTTCCCCGTCATAGAAGGCTTTGATCTTCAGCAGACTGTCCTTCTGTTGGACCACGATTGATAGAGGATAAGATGCAAAATTCAGGTCTTCGGCTTCATTCTCAGGTAAGTCGAGGAAGGCTGAGGATGTACTCTGAGATGAGCGAAGTCGGACGGTCAGAAGGTTCTGAAAGCCGCAAGCCCAAGCTGCCTCTGGGCTTGACTCCGCAATATTCTTGAGGCCCGTGTGCTCATATGGCATGAGGGATACATCATGTTCTTGCAGTTCAGCTAACGTTTGTTGGACAGATAGCTTCTGGTTCAGCTGTGTTCGGAATGGGAATGTGGTGAATGTCGGACCTGTGATACGATCAATCCCAGAAACCGGAGCGTTTCGGCCGGTAACAGTCAGCCCGTATATGACATCGTCGGAGTTTGATTGGGAGGATACGACCAATGCCCATGCCAGCTTGATTTGGTTTGCGAGCTTCCAATTGATATCAAGCCCGGCTAAGGAGACCTGATGGCTTTTTACAAGCCACTGAGGTAAGGTTGATGGCCACCGGGACAAGGATGATGGGAACACTGGGGACTGGTAATCTTTGAGCTCGTCCTTCCAGAAAGAACGGCTCCTGTGCGAATCCGATGACGCAAGATATCGAATGTACTGAGTGAATGCGGGCCGCGGTGGTGGTAACTGGCCTTGATAAAAACTGTGCAGGTCCTCAAGCAGCTGTACGTACGACCATCCATCAAAGATAGCGTGGTGAATCGTGATAATAAACAGAACAGGGGTATTGAGTTGCTGAATTGTCAAACGTGCGAGTGGGGTTCCGAAGCCCATTGATCTCCGGACATCGTCGGCGCATAGTCCTTCCCTACAAAGGAGATTTTCTTTTATGACGACCTGCATCATGGTTCCATCCTTCGCCGAGACGATCCGAGTCCGTAGTATTGGATGTGCTACCCAAAGCCGTTCCCATGCGGCACGCAGCTGAGTCACGCTCGTCGAAGAAGGTAATGAGAACTGGTATGTACCAATGAAGGCCCCGGGCCTTTTGATTGACAGCGACATGAGACCTTCTTGTAGAGGGGTGCACGGGTATATATCCTCGATCTGGCTGGGCATGACCTGACACTGGACGACGGCATTCGATAGAATCTCTTCTCTGTCATGGTTTCCCAGCAGAGCAAAAGGTGGAATTTCGGGGCTTTCTGCAGTCTCCAAGGAGGACCTGGCAATCTTATGGGCGGTTTGAGAACGGATGACTTCTGCCACTGTGACCTCCAGACCTCGACTGCGCGCGCGAGCGACAAGTTCAATCGCGGCCAGCGAGTTTCCTCCCAGTTCATAGAAGTCATCATGTATACTGATGACCTGTCCAGGACAATCCAACACCTCAGCAAATAGTGAACGGATAAGGTCCTCTTTCGATAGCATATCGGGGTCGAAGTCAGCATCCTCGTGGCCATCCATGGTTGACGACTCTGTTTCTGGATTGTGTGTTCGTGCGCGGGTCGCTGCTGTTCCCAAATCTATCAATGCCCGTCGATCGAGCTTTCCCGTTCGCGTCAAAGGGAATCCAGTCACCCAGACGTATTTGGTAGGAATCATATATGGGGGCAGACAGTCTTGAAGCCAGCCTTTCATACCCACAGACACAGAACGCATGGCGGCATCTGCACTGACAACCTGACCCTTGCAGCTGTCAGAACAAAGGTCTTTATCTGCGTATGCCAAGAAGATCGTCAGAAGCTTGCCTGCGCTGCTATCCCCAAGCTGAATCACATCAACGACTGCGGCCACTTCATTCTGGTACTGAGACGCAAGATATTCGATTTCTTGCAGGTCAATGCGCTGGCCATGGATTTTGACCTCCCGGTCTTTCCGCCCGATGTATTGCAGCGTCCCATCATCCACATTATACCGAGCAAGATCTCCAGTCCTGTAGAACCGCTCATCCTCGGGGACGCCGAACCGGGTCGCCCAACGGGGCGTGCTGATGAATGAAGTCTGGCGCGGGTAATTGAGATAGCCTCGGGCCACGATCGGCCCACTGACAATCAACTCCCCCACGGCACCCAGAGGCTCCAGCTGGTCCTGATCATGAGGATTCACGATCCAGCAGTGACCGCTGTAGGAGCGCCCGATGTTCTGCGGGTCATTTGCCTTCACGCGGGACTGGATCGTGGTTACCACGCTGCACTCAGCAGGGCCATAGGCATTCAAAAGTTGGACCCTATCGGCCCATTGGCTCACATCCTTGCGTGACATTGGCTCACCGACGAGTAGCAGTGACTTGACCCCCGGTATCAGATCAGGTTGGAGGAAACGTGCCACAGACGGCGTTAATTCCAGCCAGTTGGCCTGGAGGGTGTTGATCGCGTTCGACAGTCCATTCAGACGCTGTTCCTCCGAGGGTATACAGACACACCCCCCGGCTATGAGCGTCATGAGCATCTCCAGAATACTGCTATCAAAGGCGTGGGCGGCAAACTGAAAAGCACGAGTCTGGGAGTTCAGATTCTGGACCGCATTCTGGGCTAGGGCATTCGCACAGAAAGACCGGTGCTCGATCACGATTCCCTTGGGCTTCCCAGTCGATCCTGAAGTGAAGGCGATATAAGCAGCATTGGATGGATTAACGATCGAGGCCCGGTGGCAGTTTGATTCATCCACCTCAATTTCGGCTCTCGGGACTGCAATTGCTTGCCGATGTACTTGGCCGCCCAGTTCGTGCAGTGAACGAGAGGTGAGGACAACTGTTGCCTCCACTTCGATACAGATTTCCTCCAGACGATGGACCGGGTGGGTAGGATCCAACAGAACAAAAGCGCCACCTGCCCGCAGCACCCCCAAAATAGCGATCGCGGTCCATTGAGACTTCTCAAAGAGAAGCGGCACAGTCGTATTAGAACCGACTCCATGGGTCTGCAGCAGAATGCTGATTGCTAGCGATAGCCGATCCAACTCGGCGTATGTGACGGAGCCATCCCAGGCACACAGAGCTTCCGCCTCAGGCTGACTGTGGCACTGTTCCTGGATCAGTGTGTGGATACAAACATTCGGTCTGGACAGGGAATAAGGATTATTCCATTGCCGAATCGTCTTCTCGCCGTAAGAGCCGAGAAAGTCTACCTTGAAAAGCGGCAAGTCGGGAGTCAGGATCATTTGCTCCAGGAGCCGAACACAACAAGCCAATTGTGCCCAGGCCATGCTTATTGTGAGGAACTCTCGCGAGAAACTCATGTACATTTGAGCCGGTGACAGGCCGCAATTCAAAAGCACAACCGTTTGAAAGGTCGATGGTAACTCGGAGGCCATTAGTGCCTGGCACGATGAAGACAGTCTCATTCTCCACTTACAATGGCTGTTTCACCGTCCCAGCTGATGATGATCGCAGAGGTGGCCTCGGCTTCCACGAGACACTCGGTGCTCTCCTCGGCTGCATCCCGCAGAGCAATGTCGGCATTTTCGGATATCGCCCAGGTCTCTACATGCGGTAGCTCCGAACTCATGGGATTGATCTTTGGATCAACGACCGAAGTCATCGGCGTCTCGATGACTCCGAATTTGCTTTTCGGTACCCCCGAGACTCGGGAAAGTAACAGCGCCCATGCTGCCTTGAGCGGATGCGCTGGTGGCGTAGATGTCCCACTCGCGCTCCACCTCGCTAGCAATTCCTCATCTAGAGGAAAAGATATGACATGACGATCAAGACACAAGTTCATGGTGAGCCCGCTCTATCGTGTATAGACAAATCAAGAGGTTGAGGGGAGCGGCAGGGCCTCTGTATTGGAGAATATAGTATTCAACCGTGACCACGATCGTGGTATTGCTTTGAAGGTGATGATATCATTACCAGTCCAGCTTGCTCTGCCCTGGACATTTTTGCAGAATGACCAAGAGGTAGCCCGGCGAGTCAGGGGTTGAGAGACATCACCCTTGCGCGACCGAATATAGAATAACCCCCGCTGAATGCCTACATACCGCTGTCCATGCCTGGAGATCGGCGTATCCGAGACCAAGACAACTCCACTTGCGACCCGACCCTTACATGGCCGTCACCACATGCTCAGCACTGATGAGGAAACTGCATCGGTGTCAGGGATTTCTCCCCGGCCACAGAATCAACCAGTCGGTCAGTGAGCTGAGTGCACGTCATTTGAACTTATCTGGTCCAGGCTCGCCTCGCCTCTGGATTTTTGACCCCCTGGGTAACCGGTGTCCGGATCATCCAGCAAGCAGATTCACATGATGGTCAGCCAAATTGCTCTGACCATCCAGTTTGGTCTGGCCGCGGTCTTACTGGCGTTCTGGCGCGCATTCACGCCAAACACCTGGCCCAATCGATTCATCTCCTATGTGATCAATGTGAGTGTTATTTCACCGGTGTCTTTGTGGAATCCAGTCCTAATTTACAGTGTTTCTTGTTATGGTGGTATCCAATCCATTCGGCAGACGGCCGGACCTCGATTCCGACATGTCCATACCGATTTCCCGACGGTGGAGGGAGCCTCAAGTTTCTCGAATACGAAAGGGTCTCTCGTCGATGGGCGGAGAAGTATGGACCGGTCTATCGCATCTGGGTTGGCCTGACGCCTGAGATGTACGTGTCCGGTTCGGCAGCTATTGGTCCGTGCTAATCCTTGCCAGCATTCTAACGCGGGCGGAGGAGATCAAAACGGTCTTCAGGGACTCTGGAGATCACTTGAAAGCTTCAAACCTGAATGGGGGCTGGGTGATGGGCGATCTGGTTGGAGACGGGGTGGGCCTCATCAGCCAGGGGCACTGGAAACGTGTCCATGCGGTGGTCTCGCCTCCATTTACTCAGAAGGCCACCACCTACGTTCCGTTGGTGCAGTCACGAGTGGCTCGACAATTCAACGAGCTAGACGGGGACTATCAAGCCGGAGAGTCGTGGCGTCTGAAGCCTGCCGAGGATCTCAAGCTCCTGCCTTTCTGGGTGATCGGTGATCTCCTGTACGGAGAGCTGCCTCCGGACATGGTGCAGGAACTCCTCGCCATCACCGACCTGCGGACCGACGTCTTCCAGTATGCCTTCAAGGGCGGACTGTCGCTCTTCTCCTTCACGAAACTCTTCTCGCCGACGATCCGGGCCAAGTTGCGTGTCTTCCACGAGCGGTGGGCGGCATTCAACCGGCAAGCATACCAACGCGCCCAAGCCAGCGGCCAGGGCGCCGCATGCGCAATCGTACCTCTCTATGCCGCGGTCGAGCGCGGCCAGCTCACGCCCACGGAGTTAATGCATACTCTCGACGAGGCGCTTTTCGCGAACATCGACGTCACGATCGGCAGCTTCTCCTGGATCCCGGCCTTCCTGGCCGACGACTCCGGCATCCAGGAGCAACTCCGCAGGGAGATCATGGACGTACGATCGGACGACTCCGCAGGAGCGTGGGAGCGGTACATCGCCAGCCACTCCACGCTGCTGGCGAGCTGCATCAACGAGTCGGCGCGACTGCGGCCGGTGACGAATTACACGTACGCCCAGTCGATCCCCACAGCGCGCGACGTCGGGGGATACCGCATCCCCCAGGGTAGCTACATGGTGGTCGATACCAATGCCCTGAACATCCGGGATGAGTCCTGGGGCCCGGACGCGACGAGCTTCCGGCCGCGACGGTTCCTGGCCGAATCCCGCGCGCATTTCCGCTACCGGTTCTGGCGCTTTGGCTTCGGGCCGCGCCAGTGTATCGCCCAGGCATTGGCGGATACGATCCTCAAGGTGTTGGTGGCGTACACGGTCGAGCATTATCGCCTCCGGTCGCCGGAGAAGTCCGCCGCGGACACGAACGGCCGAGAGGCTCAGAAACGTGGGGATGCATGGTTCAAGGTTGCTGAGCAAGCGATAATCTTGGAGTCTCTGTAATCTCTTTCGAAAATGTGTCTGTGTCATCGAGTTGAGGACCACAGTCATGACTATTTCATTCCATCTCAGTCGGGGGTGGGGTTTGTCCTGGGCTTCGTTCGGAATGAAAGCTCCTATTCTCAACTCAGTTTAGCATGGTGATTTTGGGATTGACTAAAAAGGAGGTGCTGAGGCGTGTATCTTCTCATATCTCCGAAGTAGGGTCACAAATGAATTGATGAGAGAAATGATGAGATTCGCTTAAATTGCTGGCGTGTGTACAGCGACATGACGATGGAGAGAGAGAGATCGAGAAGGTCGCGAGCCTTCACCGCCTTCTCTAAAGGAAGATCACTCTCCGACCTACCTAGCACTCCTACTATATCTACATATCCCCGCATTGGCCCAGATACTAGACTGAATCATACGTAATCCTGAGAGCACTATGTGAATAGACTATTTGAGATTGATTTCTTCTGCATTGAGGTTGCTACCATTTCAGAGTAGACATGATATGTTATCATCAGATTAGCCCTCGTGTATGTTCAAAATGTGTCATATGTTCAGGGTACAGTAACAAGCTGTGTATCCGCTTCACACCGTACAAGCGCTTCTTCTTCAGTCCAGGTGAGCGATCATCTGGAACCTTCAGGGACGAGGTCCGGATCGATTTGTGGTGTAGACATGCGAAGCACAGCACGCCGCAGTGTGATCACGTGATCATTATCTACCACAGTCAACTGCATATTAATCCATCAACGCGTGAGACCGCGCGACGGAAGATTTAGACAAGGAAGATGAATCTTCCAGGCAAGGCATGGCGCAAGACCTCTGTCAAGCAAGGAGCCATGCAACCGAGGAGGGTCCTGCAAGCGAGATGATTTCATCCAGGCAAGGAGCTGCGGGGTTATGCGGGCGAGCAACACACGAGCAACAGTGAAACAGGTTCTGCAAGTCTGCTGGAGTATGCGAGCCAGCCATGAAGAAACGAAGAATATCGGGTAGATATGCCTGCAGAAACAGTGCCGAAATACACAGTAGCATGCAGGCATAGGACCCCAAGCACCAAGCAGCGTGGTTGTGCACCGAGCACTCCGGCCAGTCCCTCGGAGAGCACAGGAATCCCGTGCTACAAGATGACCACAACCAAGGACAACTGCCCTGATGAGCTGGGCTGTGTGAGGAAAAGGGGCTTGAGAATTCGAAAGGAAGATTGGGTAGTCTGCATGTCCATCTTACTCTATCTACCAAGAACAATTACAGTTTAGTTGCAATCGAAATCACCTGAGATCCTATGTGGCTTCCAGGCTAGCCGTATACAGAGTCGGTCTTGGACATGTCCTTTCTCCTCCCCATGGTGGAATGTTGTATGTGGTGAACGCGAGCAACCGCAATAGGGCAGATTTGACGACAAGCCACAAGTATTCCATGTCTCACTCCTCCGTAGGTTGACCGGTCAAAGCAAGGCCAGAAGATGGGACGGTAGCCCGCGGGGCTCAACCCTGTTTTGCACTCGGCTCAATCATGAAGATAGACTGATGGATTCAGATCCCGATGAGAAGGTGGCAAATTCTCTTTGTTGCTTGAACTTCAAGCAAATGCTAGGGGTTGGGACCATGACTCGCGGGCCGTATCCCTGTTTTCGAGCCAGCTCAACCATGATGTCAATATCAAAATCAACCAGTAAGCTCGTTTCCTAATCATAACATGTTGTAACTTCTTTGTGGCTTATCGATACCAGATACACAATCCGGAGTTACGGGGATCCTGCACTATCATGACGATCACCGACAAGACTGACGCGCAGCGGCTGGCCGTGCAAAAAGATGTTGACGCGATAGTTGTCGCAGCCCAGCGCTTCCTGAATGGTGATACCGCCGGCGATGAGACCAAGCTCGACCTGCAGAGGAAGGCCTCCAGCCTGATCCAAACCGTCCGCGGCCCTGTGCCCTCGGCGCTGTCTTCTTTCGAGGAGGTTAGTGAGCACTGTCTCTGTTTCGCATGGCATCTGAATGACAATGAGCGAGCCTCGAATAGATCGTCAAAGTGGGAGCGCTACGAACTCTTCTAGCGGCCGGGGTCTTCTACGCCATCCCCAAGGGCGGAGCTCCGATGACGGCCAGCGAGATCGCTTCACGGACGGGTATGGACAAGAGCATCCTGAGTATGTCGGACCCGAACCTCCAAGACCTCGCAACATCATTGTTGACGGGCATACAGTACGCCTGATGCGAGCCGTGACTCCATTCGGTCCTTTCCGCGAGACAGGCGAGGAGGAGTATGCCCACACGCCGTATTCCGAGGCATATCTGACCGCAGACATCGCGGGCTGCTTCCCGGTAATGTGCGTCGTCAAGCAGGAGGCTTTTATAGTTGCTGTCTGGTTACTGAACACGAGACCTTTCCCCGTAGGTCGGACTTCATCTTCGGGCCTATCTTGCAGATATGCGACTTCCTTCGCCAGCATGACTGGAAAGACGCCATCACGACCCGAAACAACCCGTTCACCCTGGCCCACAACTGTCCGGGCGAGACGATGTTCGAGTACCTCTACAAGAATCCGAAGCATGTTGCGCCTGTGACCAAGGCCGAAGCCGCCGACGTGGAGCAAATGGCCATGGACCTGTACCCATGGGAGGATCGGCTTCGCGGTGCCGCCCAGGACCGTGTGGCCATCGTCGATATCGCCGGCAGCCATGGAAACGCCACGCGGCAGATCATGAAGATCGTCCCGGCATTAAAAGGCCGTCGGTTCATCGTGCAGGATCTTGAGCCTGTCATCCAGGAACACAGCCAGGCGCTGCGAGCCGATGGTATTGAACCGCAGGTCTACGACTTCTTGAAGCAAGCTCAGCCAATCCGGGGTAAGCCTTTTCTTTCATTTTCCTTTCGAGCGCGGTCCCGTGTTGTGGTCGTAATAGCTAATCTACAATTGATCTGTCAGGCGCCTCTATATATTACTTTCGACGTGTCTTCCACGACTGGCCGGATGTGCCGGAAGCGAAGACGATCCTCGAAAATACCGCGGCTGCGATGGACCGGGACCAGTCCCGGATCTTGATCCACGACATCATCATCCCGGAGACGGGGGCTACCATGACTCACGCCTGGCAGGATCTGAGCTTGATGGCCATCGGAGGCATCGAGCGGACTGAGAAGAACTTTGCAAGCCTTCTGGACAGTGCAGGGCTGGTGCTGGTGCAAGTGTGGAGGAAGCCGGGCGACATTATGGGTATCGTCGAGGCCAGGCTTAAATGATGATAGTAGTAGAAGAGGGATGGCGAGGTGGGCAGTCAAAGTGCGTAGACGTTAAGCATGCAATTCATGAAATGGCTATTTTCTTGCTGCCTTGACACTGCTACAATAGTTCCCCTTTCTCGTGATGGTGATAGAGCTGCCTGTACTCACCTTGCTGTATTTCTGCTCAGTATGTTCCATCCGTCTTCTTTGCACTTTGCTTGCTGCAGTGGGCGAGTCGTGCTAAATCGTTATAATCCTTATTCCTCGGCGGTATGCTTTGCGAGCATCTTTCCGTATACAAGTCTACAGTAACTTTGCCCAACTCCCTCGCGGCTCTCCTCATTTTTCAATATGCCTTGGTGAAGCGACGAAGAAAACCTAGTCAAGCTTCTCCGCAGTCAGGTCGTGAATCTCTTGCCTTTAGGAGGTTCATCAAAATTGAACGGGTCATAGATCGTGGACTAGATATCACTGCCAGAGTTCTTCAATAACCAGAGTACTGTACAACATCACCCATGTTAGGGTTCCAACATGTCACGCGTAACCAGCACAACACATCCTTCAAAGCCTGAGGCAGCCGCCCTGCACAATCCATAGCCTGAATTGCAGAGCACCACGCCCAAGCCTACAGCGCATCCAATCCTGAACGCCCTTGATCATGTGGCAAAAACCAATCAATCCCCAAAGAGACCCTTGCATGGCCGGCCCAATCAAGGGAGATTCCGCCCGCTGCCCTGTTTATGTGTGGGCCGGAGTATGTGCATGCTGCATGTTGCATATGCACATTTCCCAGCCCAAAGAACTGGGTATACAGAGTCACCGCACATTCCTCACTGCACAGGAAAAACTGGACATCACCATTTTCTCTCCCCTTCCCCCCCCTTTCCCCGTATCTTGGCTATGTTAGGCATCCTCATTCATGACGTCAGACTTGCAGACGCATTATGCTGCACCCTCCTTGCATGATAGTGCACGAGCGATGTGTGTGTTGTGTAGGGCCCGGCGGGCTCAGCCGCCGAACGAAACCGATTAGATTATTCAGCACAAGACATTCCTGCAAAACGCAAATCACGCGGTAGTAGCTGATTAGCCCATCCAGTTTCGTCTCACGGTGACGATGTCCTTGCTGGCGGTGAGACCCGACCAACCTGGACTTGGAATAGGAGACTTACTACCGCCCCCTGTGGCCAGACCACAATGACCAGCGCTGAACCAACTAACCCGCTAAGCATTAAACCATATGCGGATACCTGCTAGTTTACACCCCAAACGCGAGGGAGGAGGAAGAGCTAAAGCGTGAAAACTGCATCTCCAGCGTTCGACCCAGGAAAGACATGGCCAGACCGCTCATCGTTTGCCGCCCCCTTCTCCCCTCCCTCCATGCAAGGAAGCGCTGTCGATCAGCTGACCATCGATCATCCGAGGAGAGGAAGAATCTCCCCCTTCTCCCAACTAACTCATTCCACGGCACCACAGCACCATCCCCAAGGCCACAGAAACCACTCACCTACCCACTCACTAACTCACTCACTCGTCCAACATGACAATCAGCACCGGGGTCGGCCCGGGCGGGGTCGCCGAGCCGCAATCCAGCGGCATCGACGTGATAATCGTGGGGCTGGGGATTCTGGGCCTGGTGGCGGCCATCGAGTGCCACTACAAGGGCCATAGGGTGATCGGGCTGGAGAAGAGCCCCGAGGTCCGGGTTCTGGGTAGGGATGCCAATCCGCGGTCTCCCCACTCACTCAGCCGCTGACAAGATTCGACGGAGGATACAGGGGACAGCATCGCGCTGGGCAGCAATGCGACCAAGGTGATGCAGGCGTGGGAGCACGGCGCGGTGTACCGACGGCTCATCGCGGAGGCGGACGACGTGGCCGCCCTGGAGGTGCTCGATCCCGCCGGGAAGCTGTATGCCCTGGATGCGATGGACGGCTACGGCGTCGGCGAGGGCATGATCATCCAGCGGGCCACGCTCGTCACGGGTTTGTATCGCCATGCTGTCGCCCTGGGGATCGACCTGCGGTTCGGGGCGGCGGTCACCGAGTACTGGGAGGCCCAGGACGGTGACCGGGCGGGCGTGACCGTTAACGGAGGCCTGACCCTCGTCGCCGACTGTGTCATCGGCGCCGATGGCGTGCACAGTCGCACCCGGGACTTCGTGCTGGGGTATCGCCCCCCGGCGCAGGACTCCGGGCTGGCCGCGTATCGGGCCTGCTTCAGTGCGGAGCTTGTGGCGGGGGATCCTGACGCGGCGTGGATCTTGAAGGAGGTGGGCGAGCGCGATCGTGTGCGGAGGTATATCACCGACGGCGGCCTGGGGCTGACCCTGGCGACGGGGAAACGCGGTAAGAATGTCGTCTGGCAGGTGTGGCATCGGGTCAGTATACCCGTTCTCGGTCAGAGGGAATGATGCATGCGCTGATCGGCAGAATCGCAGAACGAACAAGCGCAAGCGGCCGAGAGTTGGGAGAGAACCAGCAGCGCCTGTGTCGAGGATGCGCTGGCCCTCATGCACGACTGGCCGGTCTACCCCAAGATCGCCGCCGTCCTGCGACATACCCCCCGCGAGACGCTGGCGGACTATAAGATCATTGCGCGGGATCCGCTGCCGCGGTGGATCTCGACCGGCGGACGCATCATGATCCTCGGCGACGCCGCCCACGCCATGTCCCCCATCGTGGGCCAGGGGGGCGGGCAGTCGATCGAGGATGCGGCGACGCTGGCCATCTGTCTGGAGCTGGCGGGCAAGGCGCGGGTGCCCCTGGGGCTGCAGGCCGTCCACGCCCTGCGATTCCAGCGGACGAAGATGCTCCAGGAGAGTGGAAATGCCATCTACGGGCAGATGCGCGATCCCGACTGGGAGGCCATCGAGAAGGACCCGGCCATCATTAAGTTCCCCCGCCCGGAGTGGGTCTTCGGGTATGACGTCCACTACGATGTCTACGAGGAGTTTCCGGCGGTCGTGCGAGCGATTCAGGATGGGAGCCCCTACCGGCCCCGCAATGTCCCCGAAGACGGTCAATATCAGATTGCGCATGACTACAAGGCGAAGGCTGGGGAGTAGAATGAATTAGTATGGGTGGTAGCAGGTAGCTTAGTGAACCCTGACGTTGGGGTCAAAGACTGTGTTTCCCACGACAAGCAATTTCTTTATAGAATCCATTGCCCAAAAGCCAATTACAAGAGCACATATAAATGAGATACTGTACATCCAGAAAACAGTCTGTATACATCCATAGCTGTATATCAATGACGGGAGCTACGATAACAGAAGCCTGATATTCGTAGCCAGGCCTCCAATACTCCTACGATCCATCACCAGAACCTATACACACTTCCGGAACCGCTGTATAATACCTTATGATGTGAGTGAGTAAACCAAAATTACTGCAAAGTCTCCGCCAGTCCGACCTCCAACTCCCGAGCTCTCACGATCATCCTCGCCCCGGGCTCCCGCTGCACAAACATCCCACTCACAACCACACCCCCCACGCCCCCCTCCGGCGCGCGGATCTCATACTTCAACAACATATGACATAGGATCAACTTGGCCTCGTCACAGGACAAGAACCGCCCTGGACAGGCGTGCCTGCCGTGCCCGAAGGCCAGGTGACTCATGCGCGTCTTCGTGAACGGGGTCAGTCCGGCGGTGCGGGGATCTCCCCGCATGCGCTCGAAGCGGTGGCCGTCGAACACCTCGGGCTCCGGGTACAGGGTGGCATCGAGGCGGAGGTCGTTGGCGAAGGCGAGGTGCGTGCCTTTGGGGATTGGGGTGCCGTCTTGGAGGGTGACGGTTTCTTTGGCGACGCGGAACATTGATACTTGGTTTTTAGTTAGTGGGGAGGGGGGAGGGACCGAGAAGGGGACGACGTACTGAGGGTGGCGGGTTCCAGTCGCTGGCTTTCTTTCATCACGCTCTCCATCAGCGTGAGCTTGAGCAGGCTGCTGCGGTGGATGCCCTGCGGGGATGCTGTCAGGACGGAGATTGCCTCCTCGCGCAGCGGCGGGATCAACTCGGGGTGCTCCACGAGGCGGGCCACCACCTTCTCCACGAGATCGGCGGTCGTCAGCACGGAGACGGCGATCAGGCGCAGCTGCGCCAGCGTGGCGTCGTAGCGCGCGCCGCGGGCGAACTGGTCGATGAATGTCAGGGTGGAAAAGTCGCGGTGTGCGGTTGTCGATGCGGATGGGTCGTCGTCGTTGGTGCGGCCGGCTTTCTCCCGCAGAACGGGCAACAACATCCCCCGGGCGCGCTGGATTTGGCGGCGCACCGTCTGACAGGGACCCAGGAACCAGTGGGCCAGCGGCTGCAGGAAGCGGGGCCAGGCTTGGATGGCGGCCACGGCGATGGCGCGGTTGGTGGTGAAGCTGATGGCGATTTCCAGCCAGTCTGGGTTGCGACTGAGCTCCGGCCCGATCAGGGCTCGCGTCGTCATCTGCGCCACCAGCGCCAGTACCGTCTCGCGGATGGATACGGTCTGCCAGTCTGCGGTTTATCGACGGCTCAGTTCTTTGCTGTTTTGCTGGAAAGCTTCAAGGCCGTGTATGGGACGGACTTACCGGACGTCTCGGTCCACTGGGTGCGCAGACACTCACTGGCTTCCTCGGAGAGGGGGCGCGTCAAGTGCACTGAACAGACGTGGTGTCACGGCGGTAAGTTAGGGCTAGAAACCTCATCCAGGAACGAGACTCACCAAGCTCCTTATTCAAGGCCTGAATGGCAATTGGAGAGACATGGTTATGTAGCGAGCCCTGGAACGCCGTTTCGAAGCCCGGTAACTCCAGCAAAATGACCTAGTCCATCAGAATTAGTTTTTCGGAAACGGCAGGTCAAATATGCGATGCTTGATCGGGTACCGGAAAGAAGAGGGAGACCTACATACATCCACTAAGGCATCGTAGGCGCTAAATCTCTCATCGTTTCTGATTTCCTCGGCGTACCGGTCGGACAGGATGAGATACGTTCCCATGTTGGTCGCGAGCCGGAACACCGAGCGGCCCTGGAAATGCCGGATCATGTCAATCTCATCTCACCCCCCCGTGGCAAGTCGGCTATGGGCTCAACTCACCTTCTCGAGCCCTTTCGCAATCAGCCCCCGGGCATTGGAGTAAAACTCCTGCTTCGCCTTGCGCTGGAAGGGATCCCACGCGTGCCAATTGACAGGCTTGGGCTCGCCGGAAAAAGCGAGGATGGCGCGCAGGAAGAAGAGTAAACTCGCCAGCCCGATGCTCGGGTACAGGAGCTGGGAGAAGGCGATGGTCACCATGATGGGGTGTTGTATTCTACTGCCGCTTCTTGTCTCGGGGAGGTGGTATATTCAGCTGATGTGCGAAGGGCCCTAGATCTGTGGACTGATCGTCTGCTCCCTCACCTGAGTCAGGATGTGTCTCAATCACACTCCGCTCGTCAGAACAGGGTTCCCTTGTGCTTCGTCTTAGCGGACGAAATGAAAGACCCGCAGCCTCTCTTCATTCCCGCGTTGCTCCTTGCATTCTGATGTCACGATGCAGGGGGATGGGCACTGGCTATGGCGGTCTGGAAGGCGAGACATCACATGCAGTAGGTTAAGGTAAGGGGGGAAAGAGGGGGAGAGGGGTGTTCTCTTGTCCCCGTAATGCGAGCCACTGCTGAAGAACACAAGCCAAAGGCGAAATGACATAGACGAACTAGCCCACCGTCAGCAGTTTGATGTCTCGGTTCTCACCCTCTGATTCTTAACTCTCATCTTGCAAGCACCACCCCGCAACCTGCCTCCGATTACAATCTCGACCTCAACCACCACCACAACCACACCCACAACCACAACCAAAACCCAAGATGACCCGCGCCACCACCTTCACCGAGCTCTACTCCGGCAAAGGCATCCTGGAGACGTACCTGATCGCCGAGAAGATCACGCGGTACTTCACGCAGGACCTGATCACGCTGTCGGGGATCCTGGACTCGCCGCAGCGCCCGCTGAAGGTGCTCGACCTGGCCTGCGGGACGGGGGTCGTGGCCGAGAAGCTGCACGAGGTGCTGGCGGAGCAGCGCGGGGGCAGCTGGGAGTTGATATGCGGCGACATCTCGACGGAGCTGACGGGCCACGTCAAGCGCAAGATCGTGGAGGAAGGGTGGTCGGCCAACACGAGCGCGCGGGTGATGGACGCGCAGAGCACGGAGCTGCCGGCCGCGGAGTTGACGCATGTGTTTGCGGCGCTGGGTGAGTCCTCTCTTGACAATGAGACCGGCTGGGTGTTGAAGTGATACGATGAACTAATGCTGTGGGCTAGCCTGGACCTCATTCCCGGATACCTACGCCGCGTTGAATGGTAACCCCTTCCCTCCCTCCCTTTATGATCCATCCCCCACCCGCAACAGCAGCTAATATTGCATAAAGATACCCTCCGCATCCTCCAACCAGGCGGCACATTAACCCTCTCCACCTGGCAGAAAAGTACACCCTGCACTACCCTATCTGCCCCCCCCCCCCCCCCCCCCTCCCCCCTCTCCCCCAGCAGCAGTGCTAACAAGAACACAGCGGAATGGCTCCCCGTCCTCGAAGCCGCCGTGCGCACCATCTCGGCCAGTCCCGAGCTCCCCTTCCCCACGACCAAGCAATTCATGTCCTGCATGAACCCGGGCTGGGACGACGAGGCATACGTGCGCGGCCGCCTCGAGCAGGCCGGCTTCGTGCGCGTCCACACCACCACCATCTCCCAGGCGTTCCACACCTCCACGGCCGATCTGTACAGGATCGCCGCGCCTGTCATCCCCATCATCGTCAGTAAGTGGTGGTCCGCGGCGCAGCGCGAGGCCCACGAGGCGGAGATCCTGCCGGCGCTGGGGAGGTATCTCGAGGAGACGTACGGGGCGTCGGGGTTGGTGCCGCAGCGGTGGACGGCGGTTTTCGCGAGGGGGGAGAAGAGCGAGTAATTTACCTTCGGGATGAGAGAGGAGTATGGTCGTAGATTGATTTCCTGAGTTGGATGCGTTTAGGGAGGGGGGGGGGGGAGTGAAGGGGTTGAGGTTGCATGTCTTGGGGGTGGTGGGCTGTGATGGATGGAGACGAGAGGCTAAACCGAACTATGGACTGGGATATAGCTGCGTTCTACGTTGTTCTTTATGACGATAGGAAGAATGGATTTATTCAGAGTGTTCTATGTTCTCGTGGTCTGTTTAATTCGAGGCTAATGCGTTGGACCCGGTTGTACTGCACTCGTTTATAACTACTACCTACTCTACCAACTAGCGAAAGTACATGCGATCCGACTAGTGATAGTACATAGTCAAATACGGCCCCTTCTTCTGCGAGTACGAGAACGACATCCACGCCTGATGATCGGTTGCCGTCGCCAGATCTTTGGTCGGACTGTATGACAGAGATTAGCAGCAATCCACAAATTTCCCCCGGGTAGGCATTCAACTCACTAGTACGCCTGCAGGTTCTCGCGATACACCGCCGCCTGCTGCGGCATATCCCACCGCTTGAAGAACGCCTCGAGCACGGCGGCGATCTTCAGCTCCGGAATCCCCACCAACGGGAAATAGAACTTGGGCACCGGCAGAGGCCGGTCGGGGTGCATCTCGTAGTTCAAAATAAACGGCACGATGGTGTCCGGATCCCCGGGGAGCGAGGGCCGCTCGGGCTCGTCGCGCAGGCCCTCGACGATCCCAAAGTCGCGCCACAGCTCGCGCAGCATCACCAGCCCCTGGGCGACGTCCGCATCGCCCGCGGACAGCACCCCGCCCATGGTCCAGTGCTCCTCCACCTTGGCCCACCGCATGTCCAGCTCCATCAGGTAGAGCTTGAAGCGGGTGGCCGCCGGGTCGACGAGGTCGCACGAGAGGAAGTACAGGTCCGTCCGGGGCTGGGCCTGCATGTGGCGGGCGATGGCCTGGGTGGCGGCCGAGAAGTGGCCCTCCGGGTCGACGGAGCGGATCGCGCCGAAGCACAGGTCGGCGACGCTGCGCCCGGTCATCTGGGCCTTGAGGCCCGGGTAGAAGTACTCCTTCACCGTAATCGCGTCGTCCGCGGGGCTCAGGTCCAGGGCGAGCAGGGTCTGTGTGCGCCACACGGTGTCGCGGATCTGGGCGGGCGTCATGCGTTGCTCGTCGCGGTCCGACAGCGTCAGCTGGCTGTGGAGCTGGTGGTGCAGCGCCAGGTCGATCTGCGCGGCGCCCAGCGTGCGCAGCTCGGCCAGCGTCGCGTGCACCGCGTGCCGGTTAAATGGGTCCGTCCCCGTGCTGGCGATGTAGCTGGTCGGCTCGAAGGCCACCCGCGTTGTGAGCCCCCGGCGCTGGACGTTCTGGCTGAGTTCCACCGACCCCGTGCCCCCCAGCAGGCACTTGTAGGTGTCTGGCTGCCCCGGGAAGGGCCCCAGCTTGGGCACGATCACCTGCGCAAACAGGTTCAGGTAGCCGTATTGCTGGTGCACGCTGTAGTCGCCCCGCCGGAGCATCTCTCCCAGCATGGGGGCCACCGCGTGCCAGTACCGGTGCTGGTCCAGGTTGGCGAAGGGGGTCGACTTGCTGAGGGTCTGGTACGGGGTCGAGGGAGGGCCGGCCTTCTCCGTGGACCCCGGTCCGGCTCCCTCTTGAGGCTTGGAGGTGGCAGCGGCAGTGGAAGTGGCGGAAATCGTCATGGCGATGGATGTGATCAGGAGTATGTTCGGCCAACCTGGCTCGGTTCGAAAGTTGGCGATTTATTTTGCCGTGGTACGTTGACCAACAGAAGACTGAGCCAAGAGACAGGAGCTGGGCTCATGAGGTAATCGCTCGCCTTACCTCACTGGGCATTCATGCGTTGTGAGATTGAGGCATGCAAGGGGCATTCTTCTGCACGGGCACTGTTGCCTAGACGTGAGGATCGGCGGGGTGTTTTAGAAAATGAATTCCAAGGATCTGTGAATGATGACGGACCCCGGGCCACTGCGTCCGCGAGGGATAATGCATGCATACAGACTATTTACCTGCCTATCACGGGCCAGCGCATTCCCAAATTTCCGGCTATTCTGAGAGGCGACTTATTCCCTTGCGGCAAAACACGACAAATTCGCTAGCGAGCATCCCCCTCGCCAGGCGCGGGTTTCTCCGTCTCCTTGACCGACCGCCATTCCAAGGCAACTGTTCCAAACACCGAAAGCGCCGCCAGCGCAACCCCGACGTAGAATGCCTGGGTTACGGCGGAGTTGTAGGACCGCAGGACGGTCTCCAGCTGATCCCCCCGCAGCTTTTGGCGCAGCGTGGTCGTCCCCGTGGCCAGAATCTCGGTCACGTTGACAGAGGGATCCTCAACATGCATGACGCGCGTGAACTGGTTCGTGAAGACGCTCTGGGCCACGGAGATGAAGATCGCCCCTCCCAGGGTCTGGGCAAAGGTGACCACCGCGGTCCCCGTGGGGACATCGCGGTCCGGCAGCACATTCTGCACGACCACGAAGGGCAGTTGCTGGCCGAGGCCGACTCCGATGCCTTCGAGGATCTGGTAGCTGATCCACTGGCCTGGGCCCGAGTTGGGCTGCATGGTGCTGAGGAGCCCTGCGCCCACCGCGAGGATGGTCGACGCCAGGACCATGAAGGGATTGTAGTAGCCGAAGAGCGTGACGGTGACTCCGGAGAGAATGGAAACGAGCACGACGGCGAGGATACTCGGGAGGCTCATGACGCCGGATTTGGTGGCCGAAGCGGATTTGATGGATTGGAACCAGATGGGAAGCTGGCGGCAGGTCAGTGGAGGGGATGAGGAAGACGGAAGGGGTCGAACACAGCTTACATAGTAAGTGAACACGAAGTAGGCGCCATTCAGCGTCAAGGCAAACCAGGCCGACGACCAGATGTTGCGATTGCGCAGGACTCGTGGCGGGAGGGTGGCATCATCGCCCTGCCAGACTTGACAGCCTCCGAAGGCGAGCAGAAGCACCCCCGCGACCACAAAGAGCACGATGATGCGCCAATTATCCCACGCGTACTGGTTACCTCCCCACTGCAGCGCCAGCAGCAGACAGACGATGGCAGGCAAGAAGAGGATCGTCCCTATCGGATCAAGCTTTCCCAGCAGATGACGGAAACTCGGTCGGCTCTGAACTGGTCCGGGGGCGTGGAAGAGGAAGAACACAAAGAGACCCGTCACGGCACCGATGGGGAGGTTAATGTAGAAACACCATCGCCACGAGACGTGATCCGTGAAAGCGCCACCAAGGCTATATCCGGTCAGTGGCTGTCAACTCAAGACGGTGAAGGAGATCAGTCATGGATCTACTCACGGAGGACCGATGACGCTAGCAATTCCAAACATGCTACCCAGCAAGGCCGTGAACACTGGACGGCGATGTAAAGGCACCACCTGGGCGATGATCAGTAGACTGCCGGAGAAGAGACCCCCGGCACCCAGACCAGCCAGGCATCGACCCAGGATGAGACCGAGCGAGTTGGGAGTCGCTCCGCAGACGGCGGACCCGATCTCGAACAGGCAGAGGGCCGAGAGATACACCCATTTCGTCGAGTAGTAGGTATAGAATTTGCCAAATGCCAGGGTAGTGGCGCAATTGGTGAGCAGATATGAACTCCCGTACCATCCTACGTCGTCCAGAGAGTTGAATTGGTCGGCGATGTGCGGGATGGCCGTAGCAATGATGGTGACATCCTGGGAGAAAGGGATCAGCACTCTAGTCATCGAAGTGGCGGACTCATCACCGAGTTGCCTACCAAGGACATGCAAAAAATGCCTAGACAGAGGGCAATGGTAAGCGACACCACCGTCGAGCCCTTTGGAGGGGCTGTGGGCGACTTGGGCGCTGCATCGGGGGTTTCCTTCGGTGCCTCTTGTGATGCATGGTCAGTGGCGGGTTTCTCCATTTGAGGTGGCTTTTTTCATCTGATGGATGCTTGTAATCAGCTAGAACGATGGGGAACATCTGGTTTTTATGATGGTTGGTGTGTTTTGTTGTTGTTTTTCCAGGCAGGGGACGGTCAAAACATTGGGCTGCCCAGCCATTCTTGATACGGAACTTAATCAGGGACTCCACTCATTGCAGAGTTGAAAAGGCAGGGGCCTTGCGAGACTATCGATAAGATGCAAAGCCTTCTGTGATTCTGGGGAGGCGAATGATCTGAGACAACCACCAGTGAGGGCTGAGGCGCCGACAAATTATCCGACTGCAGGGAAAATTAATTGGCCGCCACGTATAGTTGCGGTCTTCGAGTTCTGTCTTGTTTCGGAGCCGTGGTCAGGCCTGGATCCGATGAAGCTCAAGACTTGGTCTAGCAATGTGGCGTTGAATAGAGGGAGTAGAAGTAGCGTTTCAGGAATCAACCAACTGATTTCAAACCTGGTCTTTCCTGAGGCATTCACCAGTGAGAAGCGGTAGAGCCGGGACTGAGTCGTGAGAGGTTGAGGGTTGGACACCAGCCTGACCATACCTAAACCTCACTACTTCAGTATACAGTTATCTATATAATATACAAAGATATAAGTTTTGATTCAAATCGAATATTACAAGTCATAGCTATTGCACCCTCCCCCGAGGGAGTCTCCAGACACGCACTTTTGATGCTCACCGCACGGGCCGATGGGTGGGCAGAAAGCAGCATTGCGTGGGGCTTAAAGCGGCGTGGCTCAAGCGGATCATGGCTCCGAAAGGGAAGGTAATTCCACGGAATGCCACAGAAGGAGAATCAACGAGAGAATGGCCCACCCGGCGATAAACATGCCTCTTCGGGTGATGCACTATCGATAGCGTACTGAGAACTGAGGGGTATCTGAACGCCTCCCTTATCGGAACCGCGGGACAGCTGGAGCCCCGCTGATTCCTCCATTCCGAATCAGTCCAGCAAATTGACAATTTATTCCCCAAATCCAGTTTAGGCAGTTCTAGCCTGAAGCCCGCCGACACTCCACCGGTCGATGGTGCGCTCAGCAAGCCACAAAACCCGAGCTATCTGCTGTCTGCTGCCATCGCAACTGTCTTGTCTCTTGTTCTTTCTTCTCTCGTCTTTGTCTGTCCAACTTGGAGATTCTTTCTGTGACTTTGCGCCAGGATGTCCGACCTTTTCGTCGAGCTTACCACGCCCAACGGCCGCCAGTACAAGCAGCCCACGGGGTTGTTCATCAACAACGAGTTCCGTCCGTCGTCTGGGGGACAAACCATTGTGTCGCTGGACCCAGCGTGAGTAGCTTGTCTAGTTTCGCAGCGAGCCAGACACAGTCGCATGTTACTGACGATCGCAGAACGGACAAGCCGATTGCCACGGTGCACGCGGCGACCGCGGAGGATGTCGACGCCGCCGTCCAGGCCGCCAAGGCCGCCCTCGCCCATGCATCGTGGAAACAGCTGCCCGCCACTGAGCGCGGCCAACTCATGGGCCGACTCGCGGACCTGATCGAGCAGAATAGGGAGCTGTTCGCTGCCATTGACGCCTGGGATAATGGTTGGTTCGCCTTCAGCCCCCCCCCCCGCAACACTCGACGGTTAGCGATAGAGCGGCCCTAACATGCACACCAGGAAAACCATACCACGTTGCATTCAACGAAGACCTCACCGAAGCCATCAACACCATCCGCTACTACAGCGGCTGGGCTGATAAGACCCACGGCCAGACGATCAGCACCACCCCCCAGAAATTCGCATACACCCTCCGCCAGCCCCTCGGGGTCATCGGGCAGATTATCCCTTGGAACTACCCGCTTTCCATGGCCGCCTGGAAGCTTGGTCCGGCTTTGGCTTGCGGAAACACCGTGGTTATCAAGGCCGCCGAGCAGACGCCGCTGAGTATTTTGGTTCTCGGTACGTTGATCAAGGAGGCTGGGTTCCCGGCTGGTGTGGTGAATATCCTCAATGGGTACGGTCGCGAGGCGGGTGCGGCTCTCGTCCAGCACCCGCTGGTGGACAAGGTGGCCTTTACTGGCTCCACTGCCACCGCGCGCGAGATCATGAAGATGGCTGCCGGTACACTTAAGAATATCACCCTCGAGACGGGTGGCAAGTCGCCTCTGGTGGTGTTCCCCGATGCCGATATGGAGCAGGCGGTCAAGTGGTCTCACCTCGGCATCATGTCGAACCAGGGCCAGATCTGCACGGCGACCTCGCGTATTTTCGTGCACCGGGAGGTGCTGGACACCTTCCTGGAGCAGTTCAAGAAGGAGGTTGAAACGACGTCCAAGATCGGTGATCAGTGGGATGAATCGACATACCAAGGCCCTCAGGTCACTCGCGCGCAGTACGAAAGAGTGCTGTCGTATATCGAGCTGGCCAAGAAGGAAGGCGCCAAGCTTCTGGTTGGTGGCGGCGCATATACTCCTGCAGACAGCAAGTTGGAAAAGGGATACTTCGTCCAGCCCACGGCGTTCACGGATGTCACGGATGACATGCGTATCGTGCAGGAGGAGGTGTTTGGGCCTGTGGTGGTCATCATGCCGTTCGACTCGGAGGAGGAGGTCATCCGCCGCGCCAATAATACCACGTATGGTCTAGGTGCTGCAGTCTTCACGCGAGACCTGGAGCGGGCTCACCGGGTGGCGGCAGAGATCGAGGCAGGTATGGTCTGGATCAACAGCAGTCAGGACTGCGACCCCCGCATCCCCTTCGGAGGAGTGAAACAGAGTGGTATTGGCCGGGAGCTGGGTGAGGCGGGCTTGGAGGCGTACTCGCAGATAAAGGCGGTTCACATCAACATGGGAAGTCGACTGTAGATAGACCCTTCTGATAGACGATCGTGATGCTACCGATTAGATGATAATGATGATACGGCGTTCAAAAAGATATTTCAACCGAATGAGCGAATCCGCCAGTCACCACATCGGCGGTTATAGTGTCCTTGTGTCTGCTTCCTTTGTTTGCAGGATCCACTCCGTCTTTTGTCAGGGTTGTACAACTCGCCGCTGTCCAAGGCATAGAAGTCATAAAGGACGAACGAAGAACACAGTGGAAGACACTCGCTGTCCAGTCACTAGTCCTGATCTTTGTGGCTTATACGCACCGGAGACTCCGCGCGGTGGTCTCCACACCAAATGACGCATCCGGCTTTTTTTCGGAGAGTTGGACCTGTGAGAGAGGAGGAGAAAGCAGGACAGCCATAAAAGCTCGCTGCTGCTGTCTGCCTTTTCTTTTCTCGAAATTCGTTGACTCTCAACTCAGCATCGTCCTTGCCTAGTTGTCTATACCCTTATCATAATGACTGACAGACGACAGGAGGATGATGTCTCCGATGGGAAGCCTGCTCGATGGAGTTGAAGTGGAGATCCAAAGACGAGACGAATGATTTTGCACCACACATCCAAGGGCCGACACACCAATCAATATGCACAATGATGTCACAACAGTTGCTCACGCTGTTGAGCATCAAGTCTCCACACAACCCTTGCGGACATCCAGCAAGGCCGGCCAAGATTTGTTGTGGTAGGAGGGGCATAGTTGGAATGACTGATAGGTAGTGAAATCCGAAAACAGCAAAGGAGGAAACGGAGAGAAAAGGAGTCAGGTGCGTGTACCACAATGTGCTACGTGACATCGTGCTAACCACCCGTGTGGGAAACCAGATGCTACTGCTCCTCATGGTCTTGGACTGAATTGTAGTTCATCGTGCGTCTTCATGCATACTTTCTGTCAGCACCGAAGGGGATCCAAGCTCTCTCATGATGTTTCTGTCGGTCCTTCAGCATTACACAGCCAATTTTACAGCCCAGTGAATGAAACAGCATTGGAGGCCGGTTGGCAGCGCACAAGGAATTGGACTGAATGTTCTCTTGCGCATATCTTGCGGGAAGATGGCTTGTGTCGGGAAAGGCAGCCGCCCAGGCTTGCGATGGATGCCGGTCATCGTACATATGCTTCGCGTTCGCACGACTAACACATGCCACCAGTACCTGTTATATGGAGCCTATAGATCGCTTCTATGACTGCTCTAAGTTTGAAGAGCTCATCCGATAGATCTCTTGTGCTCTGCTTATTGAGGGATGCGGCTTGTTAAATCGATTAGGTGACGGATCGGCTGAATGCGCCAGCAGCGTATCGAGATTTCCTCCGATCAAAATAATAATCTTGGAAGTCGACCCCAAGCTCGAGTTAGAAGAGTCGGTGTGGCTTAGCTTGGCGCAGAGGCAAGGGAGGGCAGATTACCCCGTGTTGCTGCAGTGGATAAATGAGATTGTCTTCGGTCATCGAGACATATAAATTGAGCGGTGGTCCTGCGATGCTCTCGACCGAAAAGACTTGGATCACACGTTTTGAAAGCAATTCGCGACGATGACGGCAATCGTTTCGCCGCCAATATGTATTCTTCCGAGGGTTGCCCTTTCCGCCAGTGCTGATACTTCGGCCAGAGCCGCGTCGAGGCCAGGAGAGCGCGAATCGGTAGTGCTGGAATGGTCCCAAACGGATGCACGGAAGTGGCTTGAGAGCGGAAGCAAGGTAGATTCCTTGGTGCGGGTGGCTTGGGCCCTGCTGCTGCGAAGCTATACCTCTCTGGATCACATCTGCTTCGAGCTTGCCACGAGCACAAGGAGGCAATTCGAGTTGTACGATTGCCACATCACCGGCACGACTACTCTTCAGGACATTCTGCAAAAGAAGGGGCGAGGTGAGAGAGAGGAGTGCCCCTGTGAGGGCTCGGAGTCTCTTTGCAGGGATGATAGCGGAAATCACCATGAAGTCTGTAACACTATGCTTGCTGTTGAGGTGGACGGCGAGATACACGATAAGACAAGGGAATATGCGAGCGTGTGTACTTTCTTCCAGCATCTCCTCATTCAACTACAAGCATTGACTAAGCAAGACACAGTCCAAGCTAGTTGTGAAGATCATTTCCAGCCATGGCCATCCGGCCTTTTTAACAGTGATTGACTTTGACCCTATGAGCTGGTCTCGTCAGCAAGTCAAGGCATTGGCTCAGACTTTCCACCACGCAATATCGGCTGTCATTCGAGACCCCGAGCAACAAGTGGGAAACATGGATTTGTGCAGTGAAGAGGATGTCGAACGTATGGCTAGATGGAATATGCCTTTCCGAAGGACCTCCGTCAATGACCAATGCGTGACGGAGATCGTTCTGCGCTCTTGTCGCGAACGACCAGAAGCCATCGCAATTTCAGCTTGGGACGGGGAGGTCACATACGGCGAGCTAGAGCGGCTGACCGCTAGGCTTGCCACAAAGCTGATCAGAATGGGTGTTGGCCCCGAGGTGACCGTTCCCATACTTACGGAAAAGTCAAAATGGTTAGTGGTCGCGGCCTTGGGCGTGATGCGTGCGGGTGGTTCCTTCCTCACGGTGGATGTATCCAATCCGTTCGAGCGCATTAGAAAGATGATTGAGACCGTTTCTGCGCCACTTGTCGCGTGTTCGCGCGGTTGCGAGTCGCTATCCCGTCGCTTGACCCCGACAACCGTGATCATTGAAGACGCTGCGACCTCTCTCGACCAGGACATTGACGACAGAGCTCTGCAGCAACAACAGGAGCGATCGTCACCTTCAGATGCTCTGTACGTGGTCTTCACATCGGGGAGCACGTCGGAGCCTAAGGGTCTAGTACTTGAGCATAGGGCATTCTGCGCCTCGGCTCTGGCAACGATAGGACCGCTGATGCTGGGACCAGACACCCGCCGCGTACAATCTGCCGCGAATGGGTTTACCCTGTGCAACCGCGAACTTCTGCTCATGCCTATGGTGGGGGGTTGCCTTTGCATTCCCTCTGATAACGACATACGGATGGACCTGGCAGGGTTCATCAACCGCCACCGTTGCAACTATGCATTCTTGACGCCAGTTTTGGTGGACGTTGTGAAGCCACTTGATGTCCCGACCCTTCGTGTGCTCTTACTTGGGGGGACAACAATTGGCATGTCCCAGGTGAAGGAGTGGGCAAAGCATGTGCGTGTGATGTACGGGTATGGGGCAACTGAAACGGCCGGGGTTGCCATACTAGCTCCTGACTTTGGGCCAGGTTGGGATGAACGCAGCGTCGGGTATGCCTGTGACCCTTGCTTGTGGGTCGTAGATGTGGATGACCCGAACCGCCTGGCACCTGTCGGAGCCGTTGGGGAGCTTGTGCTTCAAGGAAAGGGTCTCGCAAGGGGGTATTGGGGTGACGAGGAGAAAAGTCGTCTCGTGTTCATGAAGTCAGCCGACTGGCAAACCCGAGTCATTCCGTACGGATTTGGCAGTTTCCGAGAGCGCCTCTACCGCACTGGAGACTTGGTGCGGTACAATCTGGATGGGTCTATCCAGTACATTTCACGAAAAGATAGCATGATTAAGGTGAGCGGCAGGAGGGTGGATCCCGGGGAGATTGAGCATCACCTCACCAAGTGTCCGGAGCTCGTCAGTCGCGGTGTGCGAAAGGTTGTTGTCATTACAGTAGACGGACTCAAGCATCGTGGGAAGATTATGCGGGCGCAACTCGCTGCGGTCATTGAACATAGCTCAAGCTCAGCGCAGGGCCCAAAAGTACAGAAAGCTGGGGCCTTAGCCATGGTTCCATGTGATTTCAAGTGCGAATTGGCAACAGCAGCCAAGAAGTATCTGATGACCCGTGTCCCTGGATATATGATGCCACCTCACTTTTTCCTCGTCGAAGAAATGCCGCTGAACAAGTCAGGGAAGTTTGATCGGTTTCGGCTGAAATCGGTGGTATCTGAGACGCTAACCGCAGCCAACGAGGAATATCCCGAGCCAGAGGATTCATGTCTGACCCCGATGGCCATTTCAACAAGGGCAAAATTGGTCAAAGCGACAGAAGCGTCGCAGGTTCCTATGGCTGATAATGCCCCAGATGACGCATCGGTCCCAGTAGTGCAGTTGCGGAAATTGATAGCTCAGGTCCTTAAGCTTCCTCAGGATACGGTCCGAGCCGACAGCAATTTCTTCGCAATCGGAGGAGATTCAATAACCTCATTTCAGCTGGCTTGGCTCGCAGGCAGAGAAGGTCTGCATTTGACAGAAGATACCATTCTAAACTGTCCAATCTTGTCCGACATGGCCCAGGCATCGAGGCCAAAACCTTCACATAATGGGCGCCAGGCAACGCGGACGAGCTCTGGCAAAGAGCAATTCGCTGCTGCTCAGAATGAAGGATTGCGTCGACTAGTACCGGCGGAGCTATATTCTTTGGTGCTCGAGATGCTGCCCCTTGCCGACTTTCAACAGACGAGCTTGACAATGATGAACTACCGGTATTTCCGGTTCGGCCTGCCCTTGAACTTCGATCGGAGCCGGGTCATCCGTGCTTGTCAGCAGCTCATTGCTCGGCATACAATTCTGCGAACGGCCTTTGTCGCTCAGAACGGCGAATATGCTCAGGTAGTGTTGAAAGACTGGCCGCTGACAATTCGTGACTTCGAAACGGATAATCTGGACCGATATTGTTCGGACGACAATGCTGTCGCAGAGAGTCCCTCAAGTGGTAGACCGCCCTTTGTTTCGCAGTTGGTGACTCTCAAGCAAACGGGCGACGTGTTTCTCGTATTCCGGATCGCCCATGCGCTCTACGACGGGCTTTCGGCCTCCGTCCTCGTCGGTGACTTTGCTGCTCTTTACAACGAGAAGCCATTGCCTGCGACAAGCCCATTCTCCGCTCACCTGCAAGCAGTGCTGGGGCTACAGACGGACATTGCGTATAATACTTGGCGAAAGGTCCTGCAGGGAACCCGGATGACTTCACTACGCGAGCACAGACTTCCTATCCCCGGGCCGGAGGGCAGTACTGCACGGCCGGCATATGTGGTTAATGTCGTAAAGACAATCCCTGCTGTTTCCTTGCCATCCGGGATCACCCTAGCCAGCTTGCTGAAGGCGGCATGGGCTGTCACGCTTCTCCGGTACTTTGCTTCGCAATCTGAGAGCTCTGAGGCTGTCGTCTTCGGACAAGTTGTGCACGGACGGAATGTCGATGTGGCCCATGCTGACCGCATCCTCGGCCCTTGTATTAGCATTGTCCCTGTCTCCGTCTTGTTTGAGCCGATGGCCTCCAAAATTGCGGTCCTTCACGCGATTCAACAGCAGCACCTCGAGACTATGCCCTACTCCGCATTGGGATATCGAGACATCGTGAGGAACTGCACGACCTGGCCCACGCCTACTCCTCTCGCCAGCTTCGTGCGTGTCCGCAATTATGAATTTCCGACTGACTGCTGGCTCGATGGAGTCCAGTGCCACGCCAGCCATTATCCCCTGCCCAATAATCCTTCACAGGCAGCCAATGTGCATATTCTTCCTGAGGCGAACCTACTGCATGTGAACATCGCGACCTCGAGTCACATCCTTAGTGAGCCGCAGGTAGAGTACCTGGTTGGGGAGTATTGCCAGACGATTCAAAGTTTCGACAGGAGCGTCATTGAACGCGAGTCGCATATTCTTGGACCGGAGCCCTCGCGTGTGTAAACAGGATCGCTGGAGAAACGCACGCGGTCTCCTCCAAGCTTCTTGCGACCTACTGAGACGGTGTTGCAGTCTTTGTCGTCAAGGTCACCGGTAGAAATATAGTGGATCGATCTAAGCAAGAATCAATTTTTAGCATTCGAGCTTTCTGATAAGAGCCAAGGTGTTGTGTCTGAGGGCAGGCTGACTGTCAAGGCTTTGCAAAAGGACCAACGACATCTCACAGCCATAATGTGTTCTGCGTGCATCACGACATATTATTTCTGCACCGCAGCGGGAATGTCACTGCCAGTCAGGGAGACTCATCCGGGTAGAGCATAGGCACCTCTGATTGACCGGAAGGATCGTCGCGCTGCATAGGAAGTAGTTAGTCATGGCGGCTGGATAGAAGGCCTTGGGTGGTGCGACAGACTACATATACCAACACCGGTCAGCCTCTAATCTTTGCATCACAGGGACTGGCACGGGTGTACATCGTTGTAATGACAGTGGATTTTACCTTAGAGTAACTTCGGAGGTATGTCGCGTTACAAAATTGCAAAATTGTTTGAATCTCGAAGCGGAGCAGCATAGGCGACATTTTCTTTTCGTTTCTTTCATAACGATGGCGTTAGAGGGAAAAAGAACACTACTGGAGATAGATCTCACCAGCCATTATCTCACAAGGATCGCTTGCGATACTGGTATGCGACAGGAATCGAAAAGGAGAAGAGAGGATTGGAGTGAAGCCGAATGATATGCGAAGAGTGTGAAGGCAGTTCAGGCTTGCCAGGATTGTAGGCTGGACACGTGACCAGTAGTTGCTTCTCAAACAGGAAACCCCCAGCAACACCGTGGACCCCGTGACATGCAAAACATTTGGCTTGCGATTCCAAATACACACTGAATTATCTCCCTACCACCTCTTCAACAACTTCGCTCTCATCCTTTATTCCCATGACTTCCCCTCCTCATTCACCACCATCCTCTATCATGGCGTCCACCGAGCCTGTCATCGACAATCCCACTGAGCCTTCTATCAAGCTTCTAACTGGGGCTCCAGCTGAGACTTACACTGCGAATCCCACCGCATCTCCCACCGAGCCTGCCAAAGACCTCGTCTCCGAGACCCCTACCGAGGCTTCTTGTGAGAGTTGCACTGAACATACTACTGAGGCTTCCGTCAAACCTGTCAGCATGCCAGCGCCTGCAACTTCTACTGAGACAATCGAGTCTTCCACCCGCACTACCGATGATCCCGTCTCCGAGACTTCTACCAAAAATACCACTGAGCTTTCTACTGAGAGTTGCACGTCGCCTGCCACTGAGTCTTGCGTTGAACCTGTCACCATGCCCGTCTCTGAGACAGCTACCGAGGACACAACCGAGTCTTCCACCCACACTGCCAATGATCCCACCTTTGAGACCTCGACCGAGCCTGTCACTGAGGCCTCTCCCGAGCCTAGCACTGAAGCCGCTACTGAGAGTTGCACTGCGCCCACTACTGAGTCTTGCGTTGAATCTCTTAACATGACCACCACTGCGACGGCTTCTGAGCCTACGGCCGAGTCTCTCACCCAGCCTGCCAGCGTCCTCACCCCTGCGATTTCCATCAAGCTTTCAGATGAGGGATCCTCCGAGTCTAGCAGTGACAGTTCAACTGGGGCCGGTGATGATTCAAGTACCGAGACCGCCAACAAGTCTGGCACCAAGAAGTTCGTCGCCGTCGAAGGCAAGGACGCCCTCGAACATCTGGCCAGGATAGAAGAAATCCCCGCAGTTGATATGCTCACTCCGCGCTCCACTGTACCTTGCTCTGCGTGCAATTTCAGTCCAGAGCGACAGAGGTGCTGCGACTACGAGAGTGACGTCAAAATCTTCTACGAAGCCAGCGATCGCGGCGTTTGGGCCCTGGGTTCGGATCTGATTCTCAAGGATCGTGGCCCCATGCTCCCCACTGACGAGAGTGCAAATCTCTGTTTCGTTAAGGAAAACACCACCATTCCTGTTCCTACTGTGATCACGCATCGTGCAGGAAATAACGGTCACGCCCTGACTATCATTACTCGCATCCCGGGTGAACCCCTCAATGAGGCTTGGCCTAAGCTGACTGACGATGAGAAGGAGAACATTGCGAAGCAGACTGCCGAGTATCTCCTTCAGCTTCGCGCCCTCCAGTCCGATCGTATTGAAGGGCTCGACGGCCGTCCTATCTACTCTGACTACTTGTACACGGAGGATGGCCGTCAATATGCACCATGCCCCCCGCTAAAGTCTGATGACAATGTGTGGAATGGCATGGCGGCACGCCTGAATCCAGACCTCCCTGAGGCCGTACGTCGTCGGCTTCGACGCTATATGCCGCCCACTAAGCCTTTTACTTTCACCCACAATGATCTGACACACGTCAACATCATGGTGCAGAATGGGGAGCTGGCTGGTATCATCGACTGGGAGAGAGCCGGATACTTTCCTGTCTGGTGGGAATATATCGGTACCATTTTGACTGGTGAGGGTCAGGACGACCTTGATTGGAAGTCGCTCTTGGCTCAGTACATGCCCGATATGGAGGATGCCTTTGAATGGTTTCTTGATTACCATAACCTCTGCAAACCTGATCTCGACACACGTAGATCGAAGGCTTTTATCCAGGCGTCTGAAGAGGAGGAGTCCAAAAAGAATGAGTCTGGAGTGGATGAGCCTGAAGTGGATGAGTCTTAAGCAGATAAGCTGCGCAGTCCACGATGGCACCCCAGCGATCCTCTACCCTGTTTGCTGTATTTATCATGGACTCTCACCGCTGTTATGCTGGTGCTATCGTGACTCTTACGTTCTATGTTGCTTTATGTATTTTTTACCACCAAAGCTGTCGATGGCAACAAAGATGATAGTGTTCAGAAAGAGTCAATTCATATGCCCTGGAGACTGGTAGACAAAGATAAGCACCAAGTAGAGAAAGACAGAACAGGCTAGAACAAATCCCAACTCCGGAGCTTTTGTCTCATCCTCCCAATGGAAGAACCTAGATGACAAAAACATAAGCCGAGAAAACCTAGTACCTTTCTATCGGTGATAGAATAAATCTGTCCGAACGCCATGGTAGCCACACCCAATCCTTTCCAGATTCAGAAAGCCAACAGCACAAAAGAAAATTCCGCTTTTCCTACCCTTTTTACCATTTCTGTATGCGACCAGTCAATCTTTGCTATAGACACGATGTTTGGCAGTTCACATACACGTGATTATAGTCATAGTTCAATCATCCAACCACACGCGTTGATAGAGGTGTTTTATCACCACATAAGATGAGCGATGAGGTGGCTCCAGAACAGCGGTAACTGGCAGATGCGAAACTGGCCAACATGTTGCTGTTCACTTGGACTTGCTCGCCTGAGACTTCGAGGTGCTTGCCTGAGGCTTTGACTTGTCGTCGTCAGGCTTGGGCTTGTGGTCCTTGTCCTGGGGCTTGGACGGAGCATTGCTGGGCATGCGCTCAAACAGTGTGAGGTAGGTGCGGCATTTGATACATTTCTTCGTGGGAGGCTCGGTGGTAATGTGGTTCCAGCCGCAGTTCCTGCAACACATAGTTCACGGTTGTGAGGAACAATGTTCGGGGTTCACGGGATGGAGGATCGAGGGGTGAAGGTCTGCGGTGTCAAGCTATAGGTGGGGTTCTGGAACGGTGTGAGAGTTAGTTATTGGGTTCAAATTCCTGCACAGACTTTTTCTGCTGACTGGTTTTGGAACGAAGAGGTTGGATGTGCAAGATACGTAGGTTTGAGGATTGTAGAGGTGGGTGGTGTGGATGAGATCGATATAAACGAAGAAGATGGCGAAGGAAGTGTTGGTGGTGAGAGAGTAAGAGACAGTGACTCCGGGGATGGCTTCGGGGGAGGCCAGCGCTGGGAGTAACACTGACGGGCCGTGTGTTAGGCTGCTAGGCCCGGGGCCTACAGTGAAGAACCCCTACTAAGTTAGTAGCCTAGTGCCGGGAAGTGAATGCTTTGCTCTCTGGGAGTGTGAGCATTTCGGTCCATCGATTCCTAAGGAACAGTTTATGGTGAAGTTGGTTTTGGCGGGTGAGCATGAACACAAGCTAGAATAACAACGAGTTACGCTAATATACATCCCGCACCCACCGCAACTGCACATCCTTGTGATCCTTCACCTGCATCGTCGACTTTGTAATCGCATTATCCGTCAACCACACCAACCTCCGCCGCAGCTCTTCCGGCTGCGTGATCCCGTCGACGGCAATCGGCTCGCACCGCGCGGACCGAAACAGCGTGGCCATGGTGGAGACAAACTCCACCTGGGACATCTTCATCCCCGGACAGACGCGGGGGCCGCCAGACCACGGAAGAAACGTCCCCCTCGGTGGGGATCTCACTTTGCCAGTGTCATCGATCCAGCGTGAGGGTCTGAAATCTGTGGCATCCTCTCCCCAAATCGTTGTGTCAAGATGAATGGCCGCCGCAGACACCATGACGTTCATCGGGGGCGCGAGGAAATGCGTGCCTTTTTCGCTGACGAGCTGTTGAGGTCCGGACACGGCGCGGGTCGAATGAAGGACGGGGGTGAAAAGGCGGAGGATCTCGAACTGTGTGATCTTGTCAGGAGTTTGGTCACAGGGTGAGAAGGAAAAGGGATGGGTACCATGAACCCCAATGTACGTTGGCACTTGGGGAACACTTCGTCGTAGGACCAGGTTGACGACTCTACAGGAAGATCACGCAGTTCGTCGCGCATCCACTCCTGCCATTCGGGATACGCGGCCAGCAGTGTCACCGCGAACCCCATGGTATTGGCAGTCGTCTCGTAACCCGCAACGGTGAAGACATACAGGTTCCCACTGAGCTCTTCTGGCGTGAAGGCAAACCCGGAGGTCGCGTCTGTGTCCGAGTTTTGCAGAAAGAAGCGGAGGAAATTGCTGCGCCCCGCGGATTCGTCCCTCGCCGTTTGGCGCTCCTCTTCAGAGATTTCAGCGATGTACTGCGGGACTTTCTCGAGACGTTGGCCCAAGAGACGCAGTTGAGCCGGCATGAAGGATAATTTGAGGAGCTTGGGAGGGATGAAGGCGGCCACGAGGAACATATCGGTTGCCAGCGCGAGGGCTTTGAAGTAGGCCGTACGAGCGTGCTCTTCCTGGTCGGCGCTGTCTCGAAGTGGTGCCGGCGACCAAGGGGTGGTTTTCGTGTACCCTGCCTGGCCGATGACATTGATCGCCAGGTTCCGCAATCCAGTAAGTGTATCCCCTCCCGGGTGGTTAGAGAGATATTTCAACATCGATTGGGCTTGTTCACGACTTTCCGACCAGGCGATTCGGCTGATGCGCTCGTCTAGGCTGGCAGCAAACATGCGACGGTGACGTTTCCTGCGAGAGATTAGAAAGAGCCAGCGTTCCAGTAAAGGCTGCGTACCATTCGTCGCCATTGGTCTGCATCTCTCATGTCAGTGTCTAAGCATAAGGAGAGAACGATGACTGATGTACCGCAAACACATTAGGCCCCAAGAAACCCAGAATCTTTCCGACAATAGGGGCTTGTTCAAAGTCATTCCTGCGTTGCAAGATCACATTCCCGAGATTGACATCTGCGGTCCTAAACACAAATCAGAAGGATGGCCGTACAAGACACATGGATAATACCCACCAGACCATGCATTCATCGAGGGTGAGCAAGACAAAGGTATTCCCCCAGCGGTCAAAAGGGCCGCGTTTCATGCGGAACTCCCAGCCATGTGTCACAAGATCCCAACGGTCGTAAAGCCATCCTGGAAGAACTGGTTGCAGATATGGACGCAGGATTGGAGCGAGAATCAACCAGGGGGCGCTTGAGGTCGGTGCGGGGGCGAAGACGATGGGAAATCTAGTGCGACGGGCTTGGATATACAAGCGCACAAAGAAGAGGGCTTTGTAGATCGCAAAGAGACACACTGTGATCCACCAGATCGATAACATTTCGAGCTCTATCCTGATTTACCTTCGATATTTTGTGATATGACAGCGGGATCGAGGCCCAGCCGCGCATTTGGATTTTTGAGGGTGAGCTCTGCTTACGCCAAGACGAGGGCGAGACATGCATTTGCTGCTAAAGCAAGTTAGCCGGTGGAGTCTTTCCGAGTGTGTTCTAGCTTGAACACCCTTGAATTCGATGGATCTGACCGGGGCAACCATCGTCTGATTTCCTCGTAAGAGATGGAGGTCAAAAGCGGGGAGTGGCTGTCGGACTACAGTGCCATATTACCACTATATTTCCTGTAGGGGATTAGTGTTTTTTTGGAAAGTGTGATCCTAATTCCCAACCATCTCGCGACTTCCTACGAACTTGACCACGACTCGCCCGTCTATGCTATTGGGTATATGCTTCATTATCTGGTCCTCTATCCTTGCATTTCAGCTGCGTATGCTGACAATGAAGGGCTGAGTTTCACACGATTCTACTGCTGACATCCAAATACTGCTTTGACCGGTTGGACTTAACTTCAACAGGACAGGGGCTGCACTTTCTTTGTCTCTATCAACCAATTGGAGTCTGATCTTACCATGATGTACCAGGATAACCAGCTCCACCGTTTGAGCTCATTTCCTACAAGAACAGCAAAAAGCGCTTCAATACGTCCGAGGGGTTCCCTCCCTTGAAGCGCTCGCAATGCAGGTCGCCGTTCTCGAGACCAGGTATCAAATTCGGGGTCTCTGTCAAGCACATATTATCTTACATAAAGGCTGTACACACCCTACATCAACAATCCAACCATCAGTGACTGCAAGGTCCGGCCTGTGATTCATTTTCTTTTCCTCATGATGAGGATTGAAAATTGGCGAGATCATTTATTGAAAGCACTAACGTAAGCTACATGGAACCAACCAGACAACATATCTGACAAGCACACAACGATTCAGGCCGCATCGATTCAGAGCGGAGGGATGCCACAAGGTGACTGGCTAGCCCCGATACCCCAGTCAAACCGACGAACAAGCCTGGGCGGATTACTCGGCTGATAGCCCCGAGAGTGGTCGAAGCCTCCGCCAAGAGGCTAAGCATCGGATAATCGGAGACCCCCATCCTAGCCCTCGTACCGAGTTCTTTCACACAACATGGCGTGGATCAAGTAAGTGGGAGTTATAAACTTACTAACTATTGTATCTACATCGTCCGACATAGAATCAGAAGCTCAGCTTGCGTCATATGAAGCCGAACAACCCGGTTGATGCGGAGAAGAAAACCACAGTCCGGGGTGGATTCCACATCCGACTCAGGCACCAGCTTTTCTGTCTATCGGCCTGACGTCATGTCGATTCCGCTCCACGTCAACTCATCTGATTCATCTTTCATCACACCGGGAGACAGCCCAATCGAACCGGTGGGCCGTATCTGGGGCCCCGGTTATATTTTCCCGCCGGACAACCCCGGCTTGCCACGCACGGAGAGCCGGCCTACACACCAGGGCCGGAACATCACTGCACCATTGCCAGTCTGGCATACGGCCAATAAACTAAGTATGTTGCGTGCTGGTGGACCATGCCTGATGAAAACAAGCATCACCGCCCGTGGTACGTCCTAGGGACGGTTGGCTGACAGGCCTTACAATCTATGACGCCAGACAGGAGAAGATCTTTTCCGTACCTGAAACCATCAACAGGCCAACACTGCTGAGAAATGTTTTGGATGGTGCTGTCGCGACGTCATGCCACTGACTCCTGCGAAGACTCTGTGCATGGGATGGGGATGGGAATAAGTATAGATCGGCAGGTATAAAGGGCCTTGATTCCACGTACGTTCTGCCAAGAATTGCAAGCTAATTTAAGCATTGTCTATCTGATTGACAGTGGAGCATTATACGCTGATTTCCATGCCTCTTTCTGCTTGCTCTAGTCATACCCTAACAACTGCCCGACTAATCTCATGCGCCGCTCATCACAATGACCACGCCTGACACCCACCCCACCTATCAACCTAACAATCAATCCGATGATCAAACCAACACAAGCCAAGGAACAATCGACAAGAAGACCGAGTTTCCACCCGACGACAAGAAAGCCCAACGCCGACAATCCGAATCCGACCACCCGACCACCTCCCAAACCGAACACGCAGCGCAGCGTTCCTCCGACGAGAGCGATGGGTGCCTCCCCTGCAAACCCCGACCCGACGGCAAGCGGGAGCTCAGCGAAGACGACTGCTACGACAAGCTGGGCTTTTCTTTCCCGTGGTACAAGAAATGGACGATCCTAACCGTGATCTTCATGGTGCAGATGTCCATGAACTTCAACACGGGCGTGTACTCGGACGCCCTCACGGGCATCGAGGAGACCTTCGGCGTCAGCGCGCAGGCGGCGCGGGTGGGCCAGATGATCTTCCTGGTGGCGTACGCGTTCGGCTGCGAGCTGTGGGCGCCCTGGAGCGAGGAGTTCGGGCGGTGGCCGATCATGCAGCTGAGTCTGTTCCTGGTCAACATCTGGCAGATCCCGTGCGCGCTGGCGCCGAACTTCGGGACGATCGTCGTGTGCCGGTTCCTGGGCGGGTTGAGTTCCGCCGGGGGGTCGGTGACACTGGGCATGACGGCCGATATGTGGGAGGCGGACGATCAGGGGTTCGCGGTGGCGTATGTGGTGCTCTCCTCAGTAGGCGGGTCAACTATCGGGCCCGTCTTCGGCGGGTTCATCGGCCAGTACCTCACCTGGCCGTGGGTGTTCTGGGTGCAGTTAATCTTCGGCGGCTTCACGCAAGTGCTGCACTTTTTCCTGGTGCCGGAGACCCGCGCCACCGTGCTTCTGGACAGGGAAGCCAAGCGCCGTCGCCAGTCGGGCGAGGATCGTGCGGTTTACGGACCGAACGAGCTCAAGACGAATCGTCTGGAGTTGCGCGAGATCCTGCGGATCTGGAGACGGCCGTTCGAGATGTTCGTGCGCGAGCCCATCGTCCTGTTTCTGTCGCTGCTCTCCGGGTTCTCCGATGCGTTGATTTTCACCTTCACGGAATCGTTCACCCTCGTCTTCGACCAATGGGGCTTCAACACCCTGACCAACGGGCTGGCGTTCTGCGCCATCCTGCTGGGATACATCATCGCGTACCTTATCTTCCTTCCGGACATCTGGCGCCAGCGGAAGATCCGCCAAAAGCACGGCTCGGCGGCGCGCCTGGCCGAGCGACGGCTGCTGTTGCTGCTGTTCCTCGCACCCCTCGAACCGATCGGCCTGCTGGGCTTTGCATGGACCTCGATCGGCCCCGCCTACGCGCCGTGGATCGCTCCGTTGATCTTTGCCTGTCTGATCGCCATCGCCAACTACGCCATCTACATGGCGACCATCGACTACATGGTCGCCGCCTACGGACCGTACTCGGCCTCGGCGACGGGGGGCAACGGATTCGCGCGGGACTTCCTGGCGGGCATCGCGACCATGTACGCGACGCCGCTGTACGAGAACATCGGCGGAAAGTTTCACCTGGCGTGGGCGTCGACGCTGCTGGGGTGCATTGCGGCGCTGGTGGCGGTGCCGATCTACATCTTCTACTGGAAGGGGCCGGCGATCCGGCGGCGGAGTAAATTCGCGCAGACGCTGGCGGCAGATCGGGAGAAGCACGCGGGGCGGCGGGCGAGTCGGTTGCGGGAGGAGGAGATGCCCTACGCGTAGATGCTTCAGTACTATTTTCGTTGGTTTTATCTTGTATGTTAAAAAGAGAGGGGCGATGCACATCCAACAGGGCTTTCACTCAGCTACTACACAGTATCCCATAGATCCGAAACCATCTCCCAGTAAAAAGCAACCAAACCGCACCCTTCACATGCCTGTCTAGACCCGCCAAGCTGCACAACACCAATAGTCCATGCAAAGCCACGCCAAGCAAGGGTGCAACGTAGCGCCAGCCAGCCCGCCAGCAGACGTCGATCACCCGTTCTTCCCGCGTAGCTCCCGCAACCTCATTATTTAAGCACACCCCTCCCGCCGAGCCACCCCAGTACAGTCCCTAAATCCCCCAAACTGTGCCCCTCGGCCAATCCCCCAAAATGCATTTCCCCCTCAACCTCCTCACCCTAGGAACCCTAGGAACCCTCTCCCTCTCCCTCTCCCTCTTTCTCGGCAGCACCGCCGCCACAACCTTGCACACAAAATTCCAATACCGCACGAACGGCACCTGGCTCGAAAACCTGGCCCTGGGGCCAGCCCCCGTCCCCGGAGACCCCAACACCACCCAGACACTCCTCGTAACCCGAATGGACGTCCCGGAGCTCTGGACAATCGACATCTCCACCGGCCAGGGGGAAGTGGTCGCAACCTTCCCCAACGCAACGGCCTGCATGGGAGTCACCCCGCTCGCGCGCGAGGGGGTCTACGCCGTCGTCGCGGGTAGACTCCAGATCACGGATATCGGACACCCTGTTCCGGGGTCGTGGGGGGTATACTCTGTCGACCTTTCGGGTGGGTCAGGTGCAGTGTCTGTGCGGAAGATAGCGGATGTGCCGGGGGCGGGGTGGTTGAATGGGATGACTCTGTTCCCGGCCGGGAGGTCTGGAGGCAAGGGCGAGGGTGGGACGGGGGTCGTGCTGATGGCCGACTCGGTGAACGGGGTGATCTGGCAGCTGGACACGCAGACCGGAACGTACGGCGTGGCGCTGAACGATACGGCGAGTATGGCGGCGTCGCCGGCGGATCCGTTGGGGCTGGGCGTGAACGGGGTGCGCGTGTGGCGCGGCTTCGTCTACTACTCGACTGACGCCGTGCAGGCGGTGTTTCGGGTCCCGGTGGGGTGGGATGATTCCTTGCAGACCGTGCGAGCGGCGGGCGCGGTGCAGACGGTGGCGGAGAAGGTCGTGGTGGATGATTTTGCGGTCGCGGAGGATGGCGGGTTGTATTTGATGGCGGTGGCGGATAATCAGGTGGTTAGGGTGACGGCGGATGGGGGACGGTCGGTGCTGGCCGGGGCGAGGGATAGTGCCCTGGTGGCGGGGTGTACGTCCGGGGTGGTTTCAGGGGATGGGCGGCGGTTGTTTGTCACGACGAATGGGGGGCATATCACCCCGCCGAGGGGGGGGGAGGAGCCGGCGAAGCTGGTGGAGATTGATTTGTAGGTCGGGGGATGTGCTTAACGGTCAACAAGTGCAGTTCGGTAGATTTCATTCGAAAGTTTAAATACCAGTGATTAAGATACAAGAGTAACAGTCAATATCAAACCCAGACAACGAGGAGCAGCTTTTCAGAACAAGCACATTACAGTCTCCCGGAGTTCATATCCCACATCCCTTCACCCTAACCATCAACCCTACAAAGCACTTCCCCTGCCTACGTCCACCATACTCCCTCACAACCCTCCCCACATCAGCTTACGCCTCAAACTCCACCTCCACGTCCCTTTCCACCTCCACGTCTCTCTCCACCTCTACATCCCGTCGACCACCCGGACTACCACCACTGACCCCAGCCGCCGCCGCCGCAGCAGCAGCCGGCGGAGGAGGGGCCACGGGCAGAGGCAGCGGCGGGCCAGGCTGAGGCGTGCAGGGCTCGCACTTGGGGATTTTGGCTACGCAACGTCAGTGCCCTCACCACCGCCTTCTCACCTCTCAAACCGAGAAATGGGACCCATGACTTACAGATTCCCTTGCAGTGCTTGGTATCAATCCGTCCACCCCAGATATAGCACTTGTCGGCCGGGACATAGTACCAGTTGCTGCATTGAGCGTCAGCGGGAGCTGGAGCCACAAACGCAAGATGGGTCAGACACGATGGGTGGCGTACTTGATCCCCTTGTACCGCTCGCCGTCCGTCCACAGACAGCTGACGTCGCGGGTGAGCCCCTTGGTGATGAAGGTGCGCTTGCTGTACCCGCAGGCCAGGGCGGGGCACTTGAAGCAGTCGAAGTAGTTGTGGACCTGGCCGCGGACGTCGCAGGTCACGGCGGCGGTGAGGGCGGCGTAGGCCAGGAGGAGCAGGGTGAAGAAATGCATGGTGATTTGAACAGTAGCCTTGTGTTAGGTTAGGTCTGATAAGTATGATCGATGTAGCTTCGCGAGTGTCTTTGCGATGCGCGGTCGGATAGAGCTTGGAGACAGATCGGCGAGAGCGACGGAGCTATTTATCTTCCCAACCCTACTATGAGCTCTATACCTCGCGCATAGTAATCCCCCGTCCCGCTGCTACTCTGAATAATGACGTCCACGACACCCCTTGGCGAATCTTGGCACAACACAGCCCGCGCCGATATTCCTCTCCAGAATCCCGTTCAGTTCTCATCAAGATCTCCGACCTCGTGTTCCGCTTCTAGCAGAATCACGGGCCCCATCCCATCTCCACGCGAAGTCAATGCTCGGGATGGGATCAAACTTCTTCCAGTCAGGATACGAGCCCGGCAGGTGATCATCCTCGGGTCGGACTATTCACCCGCGATACTATTTTAAGCCGCATCAGAGATTGTAGTAGTGGAAAGCTGCGGGTCCCGTAATGTACCTGGGTACCAGATCTGCGGGCTGTCATATTTAGAGACCATGTTCGTATTCTGGGCTGGAACCTTGGGTCGGCTTCCCGAGGACAATGACGTTGGGGGGGCCGCCGAGACCCTGATCCACCGGGTCGGAACACGATTTCACTGCCTCCGTCGAAGCTCGTATCTGTGTTGTGGGGGGGATTGGGGGGCGGTGGTCTGGTGTTGTTCTTGTCGCAAGGGGTGGTGCTGGGCGGTAGTGTCAGTAAAAGCTGTTCGTTAGTGGGCAGGCGAACTATATTGGTTCTGATATGCAGTTGACACTGTGTAGATACATCCATTTGTGGAAGTTGTTCACGCGCCCTCCTACGTCGGGCTGGTATTATCGCATAAGCACGAGTTGCACTTCTCCAGATCCAGCATGTATGAATTGATGGTGACTGATAGATATATCTTGCAGGGTCACTTCCGAAATGGATATATTGTACGGTGGCAAGACCGAGAAATGGACGACTCTGGCGGATGTCTCCGTCGGAATGCCCAGCCATCACCAGTGCCCAGGTAGATTCTTGGCGATGCTGGGCATAAGGCTTGATTTGCCAGGTTTCTCTTACACTGGCCATATCTCGCGGAGACCTCTGTCTACGACTATGGCAGGTCAGGGAGAGAAGGTTTGTGGCGGCATGGCATGTTACACCACGATGAAGTAGTCCTTTGAGCTAGCCTGAACTTTCCCTCCCTCGAACAACAAAAGAGCTGGCTTGAGCAATGAGCAAGTCTAAGATAAGCTCCATCTTCGCAAATGGCATGACCCCAGAACAACGGTGCTGTCGGAACAAGGGACGAAGAGGGAAGGAATCAATTGAATCCATAATTATTGCTACCATCCAACAAGCAGCTCAACCCATACTCCGCTTCCAAGCCCTAAGCTCCTAGTGCGGGATACCCCGGGGCGGACATTCCCATCTGCCGCGCCCAGTCTCCTGGATAGTAATGTATGAGCCAGGAGTCGATGACGTCGAGCAACGATACGGCCTGGTGGAGTCTGGCAGTAGAGATTAGAGGTACATAGTAGTACGTTGCAACTTGCTATTTTCTTCCAGGGAGCTGCAGGTAACCAGGGGAAAGGAAATGAAAGGACAACGTACGGATTAGGCCGCAATGGTAGTAAGGATGCTCGTCGATCAACCGGCGGAAATGCCAGCCTTGCATGCACACCAGGGCATCTCAGCCGCCATGGGCCACGGCTGCAGGCGCGTCGAGGCCGCCACCTGTCCGTTGGACTGGAAGGAGTAGAGGACGACCGGCTCAGTAATCAGCGCTTCTTGGTCAATCACGGGGTAGACCTGGTGCTTGGCGTCGAGGAGCACCTGACCCTAGCGCGTCATCGACAGCTACCGGAAGTCGGCGGTTTCGATCTAGTAGAGCGACATCAGGTGGGTGATTTCGGGTGGGGAATGGGGCTCGCGGCGGGGATCTGGGGATGGGGTCGTTGCCGGTGGTGCTGTAGCGCAAGGGGCGGGCAATGCTTTGGATTTCATGGGTGTAGTTTCGAAAGTGTTCGTGTTAACTCACGGGGGAGCAAATGAGTTTCTTCGGGTGGCGAGGATTCCCGCGGAATTCTGGGATGACGGAGGGTTATATGAGACAGCCGGGTGTAAAGGGGCGCAGCAATGATATGACTATGAAAGGTGCAGAACCTCGACCGTAGAGGCTAGGTTTACTCCGAGGTTCCTAGACCTAACAGGATTGCTATTTCACACATCGCGGAGGTGTTGATCGACGGCCGCCCATCTTTACATCAGAGCACGTCTTTATTGCAATTTATCGGCCACGGTCTCGCTTTCCACCCACTCCCCCTGCAGGAGAAGATCAGACGAGTCTTAGCGGATAGAGAGTCGAAGGGGTAGAGACCTGCACAAATTACCACTATCCCCTGGCTGTCGCGCGCTTGTCGTCGTCGTCGAGGTCCGGACCAGAATCATATTGAACACATATTAGAATTTTACCCGGCCAGAGCTCCTCTTCAGAAATTAGTGGTACAAGCATGACCAGTCTGAGATAAGCCTCATTAGGCTTGGAGTTTCGGAGGCGATGACGATACCATGCAGGTTGACAGAGGCAAGTACGTGGGGTGGTTTGAAGCAGGATTGGGATAATATGAAGCCTCAAGACGCGACGAGTCCGCACTGCAATGCAGGAGACCTGGTGGAGTGGACCGAACTTCGGAGACTCAATCTTCTTGAACGGGCTAGGTATCTCCAATTTCGGTAGCAAGTGGGGAGGTCGGAGCATCTCGCGTGCACTCCATTTTCCATCACAGGCTACTGTACTTCGTGTGTCAAAAGCGTCAGCTTTATTGGATGTTTATTAGAGGGCCAAGCCTCGGAGAGCGCAAGAAGAAGTCCTGAAGGCCTAGGGCTGTGGAGGCCTAGGGCAGAAATAGTGTAGATGAAGTTTGAGCTAGGCAGCGACGTGGCTGCCTGAGAACTCTTGGCTACCTCTTGGCAGGATGCCCTGAATGCTATGTTCAACCGTACTGTGCACTCTGCAATCAACCAGACTAACTGCCAGACAAATATGTGCGATCAGACAGTCAGATCTCCTCCATGCAATGCTGGTACCCGTGAATCGGTGGCTAGCCGCCCCACAATGGAACCCGTAATCGATCCACCCTAGCGCGCACAACTTGACCACTCAAGAAAAAAGAGCTCAGACATGCCACTGGAACAAATGGCAGGTAGCGCTTAAATACCTCTCGATAGTGCATGTATGCTTGCAATGAAGGCGCAACGTTGAATTCTATTTCGCCCAACCCGTGATCACATTCTATGCACTGCACAGCGCGTGTCTTTCGTTATCGAGAACCCAACCCTATTCCATTACCGATCATGGCCGACCATTCCTCTTCTATCCCAGATGCAACCCCACCTGCAGCCACCAACCCAGACCCCGACCCAGCCATGCTCTCCGCCCTCACCCGCTTCCGCGCGCGCATGCGTACCGCCAACCGCGCCTTCATCCAATCCCGCATCGCCGAGATCGAAACCCGCGACCCCAGTGGCCCCGACCAGACGAAGATCCAGCGCATGGCGGAGTGGCACCACTGCGACTGGGATCCAGCACCCAACCGCTGGGACGAGGGAAAGCCCTACCTCCAGATGGTGGACGAGGACGCCGTGCCCGACCGGCGCATGGACGGGGTCTACCCGACGCGGCTGCGCACCGAGACCGCGCGGCAGATCTACCTGGATATGCTGCAAGGGAGCGAGCATCCCGGGGTGATCCCGCGGTGCGAGGAGTTGGGCCGGTTCCTGCGGTACGCGCACGAGGTCCGGGATCCGGATCTGCGGCACTCCGGGGTTGCGGAGTTTGAGGCTGGGTTGTACATCCGTTTTGAGGATGAGGAGTTGGAGGGAATTGGGGAGGGAGTGAAGGGTGAGCGTGGGGAGGACGAGGATGAGGAGGGTGGACGGCAGCGGCACGAGCGTGAAGATCGGTACCATGAGTGTGTACGCACAAAGTGCGAGCATCTGCGGCAGTCGCTGGAACAGCCCGACAGCTATCAGTCGTCGCTATTTGGTAGGGCGACGATTGTGGCTGATGTGGATTGCGATCTGGAGGTCAAGGCTGGGGTTCTCACTGGGCAAGAAGGGTATCAGGGGCAGTGGCCCCAGTGGTATAGTGCCTACCTCTACTGTCGGAAATATCCGGATGACGACGAAGAAGAGGGTGAGGAGAGGGTTGGGGATGGGGAACAGAAGAAGATGAGGTGGAATGATGATATCCCAGACTCGCCCAATATTGGTGAATGGGGATGGCGGATTGTCTTCATGGAGGTGGACTACTGCGACCCCTGGGAGCCGCAACAGCTGTACGGGCGCAGACCGCGCTTTGACTCCATGCCCGAGTTCCTGGACTGGTACAGTAGCTGGTCAGATCATTTGACTGAGCGACAGTTGCTAAGTTATCGCCGGCACGCGCGAGGATGGGACGGCTGTCAGACCGACTGTGAGTCGGAGTGTGAGGATCACTGTTGATTAGGGTCTCGACTACGTACGACCGAGAGAACTACATACCCAATAGGAACCGAATACCAATATACATCTGGCAATCTGAAGTGATTGATCATTAGGTCTAACAAACCGACATGATGTAAATGTAGAGTTCTTCCATTTAGCAAATCTTCCAAGAACAGAGCCATGATTGTCCACTCAATATCACCAGGGTAGAGAGGGAATCCACAAGAACAAGCCATCATGGACAAATCCACAGCCGGAGCAAGTGATCTCATGCCCAGGACTATCGGCCTTGGGTCCGTGCACCAGCACGTCCAACATGAACGCCTTGCCGTGGATGCCGGCATACAGAGCATTGTGGACGAGGTCGTCGAGGCCGGAGTGCTTGCCGCAGCCGGAACAGGTTGCGCGCTCCCGCATCATCCGATTGCCACGCAGAGTGAGGAGGGATTTGTCTTGATGTAATTTAGTTTGAGCTCCCAGGCTGAGAAACGGATCTTGAAAAAAATAGCGCTATAGATAGTGATAAGGGGGGAACATACCCTCCACGTCGAGCATCTCTGCGATATGGTTTCTTTCCGCATCGGAGAGGATCCAGTGGTAGCCCTTCTCGCCTGTGGGCAATTGGAGGACTTCAGATGGGGGTCAAGTGTCGATGGGAAGTTGGTGGACGGGGAGCGAATGCATTTTGCTTGGGTTGGTGTTAGAATGAGGATTTTCCCAGTGTAGGCGGCTCGAGGAGTCTAGATCAGGCAATAGCAAGTTTGCTGGATTGTTTCCTTCTATCGAAACCTGACTTATTGTTGGGAACTGTCGCCCAGATATATGTGTCACCTTGTAAGGCATCGACGTAATCCGCCGGGACCAGACACCGGCGGATGATACCTTGCCTACGAGGAATACTGTGGAAGCAAGGGCCTGTAGACGATATGCATAAGACTTTTCGCATTTTATGCTGTACATTTTTTTCTTGTCGTCATGTGCGCAGTCCCATTTGTGTTACATTGCGATTGCCCCGCACAAGCCCGGTTCATTAGCCAAGTCAGCATGACAGGTGCAACAGGCTTGGCATCATGTCTGAACAATCCAATATGACAACACCTGTAGAAAATTTCATGGCCTTAACCTCCAAGGCTCCAATCTTGAGCCAGGTGCCAGCTTACTGATGCAGGTAGTACCCACCACAGCCTGCCAGCGTCGTGCATAAATGGCGCAGTGATTGAATCCACTATAATCACCAACAAGTCACTAAAAAGATGCTGGATGAACCATGAACGACTGAGCGCATGGCAGACGCGGATGACCAGAATGAGCAAGAAGTGACGGTTCCGCTAGGCAAACATGAGTCTGTTGGCTTTGAGCATCATATTAACCAACGATAAGACCCCATCACTGGAATCAAAGCACTGACAATTCAAGATTCCAGTTATTCGGTCACTTCCCCTCTGTTGCCACTGCACCGATCTCGAACAACAGAATCCAGCGTCGCAGGTTATGAGCCACCTGCTTACAATCAGTATCAAGTATATCGGTATCCACCTGGAAGTAACGGCATGCCAGTACATTCGGCCATCTGGTCAGCGCCTTGGTTGGGCCCACCAAGGATCTCTCTGACTTGACCAACCTTGAACTTTGAAACCTCGAACCTTGAAGAATGTGGGGAATCCCTCCTGCTCTCACATCAACAAGCTTCGAGCCATGCCAACCATTCCACCTTCCACGCTTCTTTCCCCGGATTCTCAATCATACTTTCCCAGAACAAGACCAGGAACTCGGATTTCCGGATTAAGTGCAATTGCGCTTGATTTTGCGGACCGAAATCAGGTGATTCCAAGCCTTGCCAGGTGGAGATATCCGCATCCGCAAGCAGGCAGCGCGAGCCAGGGCACGGGCACCACTAACTAGCACGGTCTTGCCCGGCGTCCAGCCCCAATCCTTGCCGCATGGCTGTGACCTTGCATCACCGCACATCCATGACGCCAACAATTCGAAATTCCCACGGTCACACTCGTCACCACCTACCCCCTTGTATTTATGGGATCAACACCACTGCGATCCTGTGACGGAGCACATGAACGATCACCATGGGGGCTCAGTATTTGTTATTGTGAGTGACGGTCTTACCATCAGAGAATACCGCTAACGAGTACATCAACCAGCCACTGTACCTACACCATCCCGGTCGCAGCCCTACTAACTATATTCTACTACCCGTTCTTTACGAGCAGAGACATCTGCAAAATCGCATTTTTGAATATTGTAGCCCCACCTTTTGCCCCCTTTGCCTTCAAAACGAAACCTGATGGATGATAGCTAGCGGTAGCAGCCACAATACCATGGGACTCCTACCTGATCCGCCACGGGATCTGGTCCTACCCCCCGGACGCCACCTTCAACCGAGCCCTCTACAATATTCCGCTGGAGGAAGTTGCCTTCTTCGTCCTGCAGACTTCCATCACGGGGATGGTATACTGCATCTGCTCCAAAGCGTTGGTGCTGCCCATGTACCTGCCCGTGCAGCCGGTGCGGCGGGCGCGAAATCTGGGGGGACTCGGGTTGGTCGCGTCGTTTGCGATCGGGATGATTTGTTTTGTATCAGGGGGAGGAGGGACGTATTTGGGGTTGATTCTGATTTGGGCTTTGCCGGTTGTTTTTCTTCAATGGTGGGTGGCTTCCTCTGCTCCTGCAGGCATCGATCATAGTGAGGGCTAACGCTGGTCAGGATGCTGGTCGCCCCGTTCATCCTCAGTCTTCCGTGGAACGTGACCACCTTTCCAATCGTCTTTCCGACCGTGTATCTGTGGGTCGCAGATCGCAGCGCCATGGCCGCGGGGGTGTGGTCGATAGCACCCGCAACGCAACTGGGGGTTCATGTTTTCGGGCTGGAGATTGAGTATTCCCCCTCATCATTTTCATTGTCTATGTGTAAGCTAAGAAACCCGCAGGGAAATGCTCTTCTTCCTCGTGACGAACGTGATGATTGTATTCGGCTTGGTTGGGTTCGACTACGCCTGTGCGATGGCCGACTACACCACCATCTGCACGGGTGATGCGCCCGGCACGACGCGCGATGCGGTGAAGGACGTCCTGCAGGCGATGATCCGGCCCCCGGCCATTCACGCCTCAGCCATCACCGACCTCCAGCAGGCGGTCGCACGGCTGCACGAGAAGAGCCAGAGCATGTTCGTGGGGAGTGCACTGTTCCAGGGCCCGGTGCGGGTGGATTTGATCTACGTGTACGCCTCCCCTTCCCCGTTGCCCCCGCAGTGAACACCATTAACAGAAACAAGATACTCCTTCTGCCGCGTGATCGACGATCTCATCGACGAAGCCGAAGACGCGGGGGAAGCACAGTTCTGGATCGCAGAGTGCCAGCGGTGTCTGGACGCGCGGATCCGCCCGAAGGAACAGGCACGCTGGGCGAGCCCTAAGCCCCCGTACGATCAAACCAAGCAGGCCCTCCTGCACCGCGCAATAGCTATCTTGCCGCTCTCCCGAATGACCACGCAACCCCTCTACGACCTCCTCAAGGGTTTCGAAATGGACCTCGCGTTCACCGCTCAGTCCACAGAAAAGTCCACGGAAAAGGACAGGGTCATCTCCCCAATAGCAACAGAACACGACCTCGACCGCTACGCGACCCACGTCGCCAGCACGGTCGCCGAGCTCGTCCTCGACCTCCTCCACCACCACTACAACCAATCCCAGCTCTACAACCACATCGCAATGGCCCGCGCCGGCCGCGAGATGGGCAAGGCGCTGCAGTGCGTCAACATCGCGCGGGACATCCACCGCGACGCGGCCATCGGGCGCGTCTACATCCCGACGACCTGGTTGGCCGAGGCCGGGCTCACCCCGGCGGATATCCTGGTGGATCCCCGGTCGCCGGCGGCGTACGCGATGCAGGCGAGGTTGCTGGACAAGGCGGAGGGGCTGTATGGTAGGGCGAGGGGGGCGATCGAGGAGTTGCCGGCCGGGGTACGAGGGCCGGTGCGCACGACGGTGGAGAGCTATATGGAGATTGGGCGGTATCTGCGGGAACGGAGGGGGGAGAGTCTGCGGACGGCGCGGAAGATGCGCTTGCCGGTGGGGAGGAGGCTGCGGGTGGCGTGGCTGGGGATGTTGTAGTGACGTGCAGCTAGGGGCAAAGGCCGGGTCATGAACAAACTTGTTTAGACGTGAATTCTTTTAGCGAGATCTGTTGTATGAAAGTTACTATGCTGGCTTCGACGCGTACTAGATTATCTCCCATACACAAGCACAAGCCCCAACTCCAGAACTGATAAATCCCCCTCAAACAAACCTAAACCACAACCAAACCGGCGGCCACCCCACCCCCAAAACCAATCCCCCCAACAACACCACCGCCACGGCCACCACCACCATCAAACCCAAACCCCGGGC